>NC_085869.1:17688043-17695543 GCF_034702125.1 Engraulis encrasicolus
TTCTGGGTTGTGTTGTGTTGCCTCATTTTGACCTGTATTCTGGGTTGTTTTGACCTGTATTCTGGGTTGTTTTGACCTGTGTTCTGGGTTGTTTTGACCTGTGTTCTGCGTTGTGTTGTGTTGATGACTGCCAGTGTGGGGCAGCTGGGTCTGAGTGGAGCTGTGTTGTGTTGTGTTGTGTTGCGTTGCGTTGATGACCTACGTATGTGCCTATGCTGTGTGTCACCCCCCCAGGTAGTTCAGGCCAGGGCTGCCTCTCCCACCCTCAGCTGGGTCTGTGCTGAGCTGTGATGTGTTGTGTTGTGTTGTGTTGTGTTGTGATGACCTGTGTTGTGATGACCTGTGTTGTGTCCCCTGGGCTGTGCAGTGGGGCAGTTGGGTCTGTGTTGTGTTGTGTTGTGATGTGTTGTATTGTGTTGTGTGCCCTGTGCTGTGCAGCTGTGCCGCTGGGGACGTTTGAAGCTGCGTTGTGTTGAGATGACCTGTAGCAGTGCAGCTGGGGGGCTTTGAGGTTGTGTTGTGTTGTGTTGTGTTGTGTTGTGTTGTGTTGTGTTGTGTTGTGTTGTGTTGTGTTGTGTTGACCTGTGTGTGTCTGCGTCTGTGTCCCCTATAGCGTTGCAGCTGGGGGCATTTGAGGCTGTGCTGTGCTGTGCTGTGCTGTGCTGTGCTGTGCTGTGTTGTGTTGTGTTGTGTTGAGTTGACCTGTGCTGTGCTGTGCTGTGTTGTGATGACCTGTGTTGTGTTGTGTTGTGTTGTGATGACCTGTGTTGTGTTGTGTTGTGTTGTGTTGTGTTGTGTTGTGTTGTGTTGTGTTGTGTTGTGTTGTGATGACCTGTGTTGTGTTGTGTTGTGTTGTGTTGTGTTGTGATGACCTGTGTTGTGTTGTGTTGTGTTGTGTTGTGTTGTGTTGTGTTGTGTTGTGTTGTGTTGTGTTGTGTTGTGATGACCTGTGTTGTGTTGTGTTGTGATGACCTGTGCTGTGTTGTGTTGTGATGACCTGTGCTGTGTTGTGTCGTGATGACCTGTGCTGTGTTGTGTTGTGATGACCTGTGCTGTGTTGTGTCCTCTGTGTCCCCTATAGCGGTGCAGCTTGGGGCGTTTGAGGCGGTGGTGAAGCAGATGCTGGAGGACGTGCAGGAGCGGCTGGTCTACCGCACGCACATCTACATCCAGAGTGACATCATCGGCTACAACCCCGCCCCCGGCGACCTGGCCTACCCCGAGAAGCTGGAGATGATGGAGGTATGCCCTGCTGGAGCTGCATTGGCCTCCTTTTACTTTACTTCAGAGATGTGGACTTGTGACTTGTGACTCGGACTGACTTGTGACTTGAGTCACAAATGACTCGACTTGAGACTTGACTTGCCAATATTAGGAGTGACTTGTGACTTGACTCGACTTGTACGCTATTGACTTGAGACTTGACTCGACTTGACAGTTTTAGCTTGCAATGACTTGCAATTGTGCTCCAAGTCAATGAATATATATATATTTTTGCATTTTGTGTGTGAAAAAAATGCATGAAAGAAAGAAAGAATAAATGATTTACCTTCAACCATAGTCAAAAACCATGCTAAAAAATATATATGATCAAGTGTGGGTTGCATGGTCACCCAAACAAACATGAAAGCTTGTCTGCAGCCGTGCTGTAATGGTTAGGGAGTTGGGCTGGAGATCACAGAGTTGCAGGTTTGAATCCCACCCTTAAACCCACCTCTTCCTACATCTCCATCCATGACTGAAGTGCCCTTGAGCAAGGCACCTAACCCCATATTGCTCAAAGGACTGTCACCAATATATGCGTTGGATAAAAGATAAAAGTAATTTAATGAATAATTATAAACCGTGGTAAAACCATGGTTAGTTTTCAGAGTAAAACCATGGTTCAATTTATAGCTAAACCTAGTAAAACCAAAAACCAATGCCGAACCATGCTCAAAAAACTGAAATCATAGTATACCATGGTCGATTTTCGGGACATGACTGGCGAAGGGGGACATGTAAAACAGTGTGGAGAGGTAATGAATTCATGACCAAAGCTAATTGTCAATATTGCACATAGAATACAAGGTGACTTGTTAATGACTTGGAAAAAATAAGACTTGGACTTGGACTTGACTTGGCTTTGGCACGACTTGGACTTGGACTTGACTTGACTTGGCTTTGGCACGACTTGGACTTGGACTTGACTTGGTCAAATGTGTCGTAACTTGTGACTTGACTCGGACTTGATTGGAAGGACTTGAGACTTACTTGCGACTTGCAAATTAGTGACTTGGTCCCATCTCTGCTTTACTTTACTATTTATTTTGTTTTGTTGTGTCATTTAACCTTACAGGGTTCCCACTGGTGCTTGAATTCCTTGAAAATGCTTGAATTTCAAGTGTTTTCAAGGTTGTGAAAATGCTTGATTTTAGTGAAGTGCTTGAAAAGCCTTGAAATTTGTGTCAAGTCAAACTCAGTAGGCCAAATAATAGAAAAAAATGTTCAGGTGCATCAAAAATCTGAGGGAGTGAGATGTCAGATGGGATTTGCCTTTCGACACCCTAAAATTGATGAGAATGCAGGAAATTGCATCTTAAAAACACAATTTTCTGTGGGAAGACCCCCACACCCCTTCCCTCGACTTATTGAAAGGTGCTGGAAAACTGAAAATTTGGTGCTTGAAGGTGCTTGAAAAGTGCTTGAATTTCTTCATGAAAAGGTGTGGGAATCCTGAATCTATTTTAGCCTGGAGCGACATATACGCTGCATTCAGGCTCTTGAGATTTGAGTTTCTTATTGAAAATGTGGGTAAGTTAGAATTGAATGAACAGATTATAATGCAAGCTGAGGGTCCCAGCTTTTAAACACAACTTATTTAATGTTTTTATGTGCTTCAGGGGCTGAGATATGTAAGTTTTAAAAGGCTGAGGGCACCTTTTTCCTTTGGCTAATGTGGGTTAAAGACACTGTAAGCTTTGCTGTGTTTCCCTGCAATTGTCATCTATTTACTACATTAGCCCCTATTTGCTAGCCCTAGGCTTAAGTTCCTGGGCTTAAAGTGATACTGTCCCATTTTTGGAAATGAGCTCATATTTAACCTCCCCTTGAGATAAATAGTTGAGTTTAACCTTTCTCCTGTACTTTCAACCGTTCTCTGAGTATGGCAGTGCAAATTTTACCTCCATGCTAGCAGTTAACATTGAGTCCTATGAGACCAGCTGGCGGCTAACTGGTTTCATAGGACTCAATGTTAACTGCTAGCTTGGAGGTAAAATTTGCACTGCCGTACCCAGAGAATGGTTGAAAGTATAGGAGAACGGTGAAACCCTATTATTTAACTCTAGGGGAGGTGTAAATTAAGCTTATTTCCAAAAATGGGACAGTATCACTTTAAGTTCCTGGGTCAATGGCCCACAGTATAAACTGGGCTATTGTGTATGCGTTACTTTAAATACCTCTTCTAATGATTTGTCATCGCTCGTTGTCAGAAAATCAAATATAATGGGCGTACCTCCATTTGCTAATTTACTGCTTGTGTGGTGTCATTCAAAGAGACACTGTATGCAAAATGTTTTTTTTCCTGTTGATCCTCTTGCTAGAAAATCGCCCAGAGCCTGAAGGAAGAGCAGTTGCGTCTGGCGTCAGGCGAGTCGTCCTTCTCGGACGTACAGCTGGAGGATGCGGAGGCCAAGAAGGCGGCTAGCTCGGGTTAGTCGTCCAGAGTTGTATAAAGAAGAAGTAGAAGTACTCTTATGTCAGATGTTATTACAACACAAGATGTATTATTGCAAATTTAAAAACCATGTAATATGGGCACATTTTGCCGCAATGCCTGCTCTGGCCTGAGTGGCGCCAGTGGCCCACAAAGTTTAGCTGTAATGCCAGGCAAGTCAAGTCAGTCAAGTCAGCTTTTATTGTCCCTTTCTTCATATGCACAGGTCATACAAGGAAAATGAAATTACGTTTCTCTCTCTATACCATGTGAGGACATAGACATACACAGGACTGACATTTAAAGTGCAAGACAGGACAAGTAACAGTGATGGACCAATAATAGTAAAGTGATTGAAGTAATAGGCAGCCATAAGACGTGTGTTTCTCATATGTTGTTGTTGTTGTTGTTGTCGTTATGTGCTGCACACAAACAGGGGCGGTGGAGGGCTCGCGGATACAGACCACCATTTCACCAGCTGACCTACACGGCATGTGGTACCCGACTGTCAGACGTACTCTCGTCTGTCTGTCCAAGCTCTACCGATGCATAGATGTAAGTAGCTGGCCCAGCACGGGGAGGATTTTTGTTTTTTTGTTACCGTCTTGCAGCACGTTGTTGGTCTTTTTGCCGTTGTTGTGGTAGGACACTGAGGGATTTGACCTCTGTTGCTCAGACCTTGTTGTGCAGTCTACAGATCTGACAGGGTCCGATCCGGTCCGTCAGAGCTCCTTTCATTATGACCGTAACCCACTCTCTATTCAAAACATGGCGACTGCAGAAGATGGTTCAATAGTGCAGAAGATGGATTAACTCTGTTTTTTTTACAGACATAGTTCAACAGCGGGAGTCTCAGCTTTTTTTTTTTTTTACAGAGTAATGGTTCAATACGACTCTTAGCTTTTTTTTTTTAACAGAGTAATGGCTTCTGTCAAAGGGTCTCTAATTCTCTCCGATGCACACTTGGTATTTTTCTTCTTTCTTTCTTTCTGACTTTGTGTGTGTGTGTGTGTGTGTGTGTGTGTGTGTGTGTGTGTGTGTTTTGTGCAGCGAGCGGTGTTCCAGGGCTTATCACAGGAGGCCTTATCTGCCTGCATCCAGTCTCTCCTCAAAGCCTCTGATGTCATCCTCAAGAACAAGGTACTGTGGGCCCTCCTTCTGCACTGCACACGCACGGCATGCCAAGGACACAATGGCTGTAGGGGTGTCTTGCAGGGGGGGGGTAAAGTGTGACTGAGTTACCAGGGCTCCATGTCTAAAGGGGGCCCACACAGAGTCTGATTTATGTAGATATATATGTATGGGGTGGGGGCTTATTGTACATAGGGCCCACAATTTGCTACTACGCCCCTGGTTACATGCAGGAAATGTTTTTTAAATGTGGGGATTTTTATGCCTTTATTATGACAGGATAGTAGAAAGAGTCAGGAAATTAGCAGGGAGAGCGAGCTAGGCAGGGCTCGGTGAATGACCTTGGGTCGGAATCGAACCCGGGTCACCAGTGTAGCAGTCGAGTGCCCAGCCGATTGAACAACGGCTGGGCCAGAAATATTCCAATTTTAAACAGAATATTGGCAGTGTTTGGTTTGCGTTCAAATCGTGTAAACGCTTAATTTATTCTAAATATGGCTGCATTTTGGGGATAATCTGCTAACACAACGGTCACCTCATATGTTTAACGGAATATTCCGGAACTTGTGTTCAATCAAATACTGGCAATATTCCGTTTGAAACCGGAATACTCCCCGGATGTAACTGCTCTCACTGTTCCATTTGCACAAGCACAGCATTTACACTTTGTTAAATTACATTCAGACATCAGTGTGTGTGTGTGTTTTTTTAAAAATTATTTCCCCACACCGTATCAGAAAAGGCAACGTTTAATTGATCTCCAATGTTAAGGGCACATTAGAAGTTACCTTTTAAAAGAATAATAAAAAAAAAAAAATAGGGTGGGAATATTTTCTTCCCTGCACAGCTTTGAACACGTTCTCTCTCTCTGTCTCTCTCTCTGTCTCTCTCTCTGTCTCTCTCTCTGTCTCTCTCTCTCTCTCTCTCTCTCTCTCTCTCTCTCTCTCTCTCTCTCTCTCTCTCTCTCTCTCTCTCTCTCTTGCGCGCTGAGAATAGAAGCCGTTGTCCCAGCCATGAATTAGTTACAGTGATTTCTGGCTGCGGTGAGGCTGAGCCTCTGCTCTTGCATGCTCTCCATTGTACTTCACCCCCCCCCCCCCCCAACCCCAACCCCAGCCCACACCCTCCATGCTCCCGGCCCCCTCCTCCCGTCTGACTAACCTGGCATGTAAATACGCCATGCTCTTGGATCCAGTGCATCAGGAGGGATTTTGATGAATTTCAAACCAGATGTCAGGATGGCTTTCCAGGATCAAAGGGAGGCCCCAGTGCGAGAGGCTGTCTAACAAATCCTTCACCCTCTAGGCCCGCCCGCCTGCCATCGCAAAAAGACACGCAGCCAGGCAGACGAGACGCACAGGCAGCAGCACAGGCAGATGCACAGACAGACAGACACAGAGGCAGACAGACAGACAGACACAGAGGCAGACAGACAGACAGACACAGAGGCAGACAGACAGACAGACAGACAGACAGACAAGCAGACAGACAGACAAAGACAGACAGACAAAGACAGACACACAGACAGACACAGAGGCAGACAGACAGACAGACAGGCAGACAGACACACAGACAGACAGACAGACACACACAGACAGACAGACACACAGACAGACAGACACAGACAGACAGACAGACGTACACAGGGAGCTGTCACTATGGTTGTGCCAGGCAGCATGTGTTTGCCCCTCGGAGCCCCCGAGGTGCCTGCAGCCAGAGCAGCAGCAGCAGCAGCAGTAGCAGCACAGCCTGTGCATCCAGTATGGCTCTCATCCAGTTTCATCTCGCTGCTCAAACACAGACGGACGACACAGCAGGCTCTGATTGCAGCATTGACAGACAGCCGTTAGTTAGATTTGTGGGCTTGCCTTGAAGAAGGTTTCTCGTGTCTACTGTGCAGTGCAGAGCTGAAATTTTCAACCTTTCTAAAGTGAAAAAAAACAAAACACCCACCCTGTGGTGTATTCCCTCAGCTTACGCACTTAGCACAGTTCATTTCCCTAATTAGCGGATGTGCGTGTCTGACGATTTGCGCACTCATTAGTAACAGACTGTTCAGAGAAACGCTTGAATTGGATGCTTGGCGTTGGCAGGGTTGCACTACTTTCTCGAGCTAGAGTCCTCACTACAGTTTAGTTGCAGGGTCTGGGGTAGAACTAGGATTCTTGGTCTGATGTAGGAATGCATTGGGGAGGGAGGATGGTGTGTGTGTGTGTGTGTGTGTGTGTGTGTGTGTGTGTGTGTGTGTGTGTGTGTGCGTGCGGAGTGTGCGTGTGTGCGCACAGTATGCGTGTGTGCGCGCGTGTGTGCGCACGCTTGTGCGTGCGTGTGTGTGCGCGCGCTTCTGCGTGTGTGATGCATGTGTGGTGACCAGCCCACCTGACTCATTTTTTTCTCCCTCCTCCTCCTCCTGCAGACGCAGATAGATGGGCAGCTGTTCCTCATTAAACACCTACTGATCATGCGCGAGCAGATCGCCCCCTTCCACACCGACTTTGCCATCAAGGAGATCTCCCTGGACCTGAAGAAGACCAGAGGTTTGTCCCTTTTTTAAAAACCTTTCACATTAGAATGCTTAAAGGTAGAGTATGCCATTTCAGTTGTTAATTTTCAAAAATGTATGCCGCCCATTCACCAAGTTATTAACCAATATTTACTGGTCTGACCTAAGT
>NC_085869.1:17700543-17733578 GCF_034702125.1 Engraulis encrasicolus
TTTGTTTTGTTTTGTTTTAGATAATGTGAACTTATTTTGCAACTGAAGTGTGGGGATGTAAAATTATGACTAGAAGTGCAATATTGCACTCATGATATTCATCCAATTTATACAATCTTTCCAAAAGTTGAGGCCCTAGCTAAAAGTGAAAACCTCCTTTGTTATTTGTTGGTGAGGTTTTTTTTTTGTCTTGTGCCCACCATTTCACAAAACAACCCCCGCCCCTCCTCCCCCCATTTTGAGTCTTCAGGACATATCCATCTTCCCTGATGTCTAAGCAGGACACTTGGTAACACTTTACTTGACGCCAGTGTCATAGGCATGTCATTACAGTGTGATAACAGTGTCAGTGTTATGCACGTGTCATAAACATTATGTCCATGTCACAAACATTTTATGATTGTTGGCCTTAAGTGACATTCAGTTGTCTTTGTCGGAACGGAATGTCACCGAATGTCACTTTTATCTATGACTGTGCCATGACAGTTATGACACTGTAATGACATGCCTATGACACCAGCGTCAAATTAAGTGTTACAGGACGCTCTAATGCTAATGCATCTCCACTGGTCCTCTCTGTCAGAAGTGTGTATTCAGGCAAAACATGTACATTGGGATTTTTTGTTTTGTTTTTTGTTTGTTTGTTTTTGTACAATTTTCTTTTTTTCTACTAAAATACATGAAGGGGGGCTTATGTGGTTTTGCACTACCGAGATGTTACAGATTCATTCTCTCAAGATGCAGTAATTGTACTGATTGACTGTATGTATGCAAGCTTTCAATAAAGTGACAGATTTATTTAACCCTTCCTGAAAGGTTCTTACAGTCATCTTCCCCAATTATCTTCGGCACACGTTAATGGAAAACCATCTAAAATAGGACATATCATTGCTTTGTTACAACACAATTTTATAATCAACTGAAAAAAAAGTTAAGTTAAGTTTAGTTTCAACACAAGAGCAGCTGAGCATAGTCACATATACAATCAATAATCTCTACGACATCTCGATCTCGTGCAAGATTCTCACATCTATGACGTCACTGTGCCTCTTCCATGGAACTGAACTAGGCTATCATCTCACCTCTGGAATGGACGGGACTGGACACACACACACACACACACACACACACACTTTCAATCAAAAGATTAACTTCTAATATGGCAAAATATTAGACAATAAAGCTTTTGAATCTCTTTGAATATACAGTATGTAACTCTTTTATTGTTAAAAATTCACTCTTTCCTGAATAGTTTTACATGTTTGAAGACACGAGGTTGTTTGACTTTCTTTGGTTTCTTTTCTTTCGCATGTGCATGTTCTCTCTGTCTTTTTGACTGGGCAACCAGGCTGTAGTGGGACCTGATCTGCTCGACCTCTGTTCGCTGGAAGGACACGCTAGCCTGGAGCTTCTGCAGCAAGCACAACATCTCCACAGTCTTCTTCTTGAGGAAACACTCCAGGATGTCAGGGCCTGGCAACATGAGGCCCTTCTCACTCTCCATCTGCAGAAACAGAATTAGCATTAGGAAAAACAATACCATACAATACAATACAATATACATTTATATAGCGCAATATCACAACTAAGAAGTTGGCTCAAAGCGCTTTCAAAATACACATACAAATACACACACATTCTCACATTTACACCTGCTCTGGAGGCTGCCGTACCTGAAATGTGCAACACATGTAAGGCTGTTCACACACACAACCAGGACCGTAAAGAGGTGTTTTCGCCACTGTAACCATTTCACTTTGTTCACTATGCTTTCCTAGCCTGGTTTTACCAGACCACATTAATTACTTCGTAATTCATTTTTGGTCTGGATACTCGATGCCATGGAGCACTCAGATGGGAGAAGCGTTCTAGGTTTGAAATGAGTGGTGACCAATCGCTGACAGTTAACGTTCATGGCGCATTTCATTATGCGCCCAAGTGCGTTCGCTTATTGGCTGACCACCTGGAGGACGACTAAACCAGAGATTCTTTAAGTATATAGAGATAAGCCAATGTAATAGGTTGCTATGGGCACCTAACATGACCAAGTTCCGGTCTGCCTAAAGGGGCGTGTCATAATACTCCTACAATGAATAGAACAGTCCTTAGGTCTGCCTAGGTCTGCCTAAAGGGGGATTCCCCCCCCCCTCCCCTTTGCAATAATAGAACCCGGAAACAATGGGCCAACGGAACCTCTCTCTCTCTACTCTCTCTGACTAAACCCTCCCCAAAGAGAAGCGTAATCAGACCATTTGTGAATTATTGAGTTATTCAAAATGAATGCTCTGGCCTGTCTGTCAGACTAACGTTTTCCCTCTAGGCGAGTACATCTATGCAAAAAAAAGACCTAACCCCAAAAAAATTGATACAAAAGGTTTTTCAACTGATTTTGTTACCTCTATGTGTCCTTAATAACATACTAAAAATCTAGGAAAATCTGACTTCAGGAAAGGTGTCATTTTCAAGATCAAAGTTTTTTTTAAATAAAGGTTACTACATGATAATTACATTGGCATGAACTAACATGTTGTCAGGATCTGTTTGTTTGGAGTGCTGTTTGGGTGGATAAAGACACTACTGCTATGATAATATCCATGTGCTGTTTGTCAGGGCACATCATCAGTGATGAATCATGGTGTCACTAGGTATTTTGGGTCTTTCAGCAGCTGAACTGAATAGACAGGAGCCACTACATGTGTAAGTAGAGGGCAAGGTGAAACGGTTGGTACTGGAGACAGACCATGTCCTGAAAGGACGTAGGGCTTTAGCATAGCTTTCGGGTAAGCCAGAGTAGGGCCTGTTGTAGCTTCATAGGCAAGGGTCAGGGCCTTGTATTCAATTAGGGCATGAAAAAGAGGACATGATTGGGAAACTGAGGCTATGTGGTCAGAGAATGATAGATGGTCATCAACAGTGACACCTAGATTTCTTGTGGCCTTATTTGAGGCAACAGTAGCAGAATCCATATTGAGCTCGATATCATGGCAACCTAAATCTTTGGCTGGGATCACCAGCAGTACTTTTGGGCGAGGCTCAACTGAAGGTTGCATTCCTTCATACTTGTGGATAGTTCAGAGAGGCAAGCGGAAATGTGTGTGACCGTGGAGTCATCTGGCACAAAGTAACTGTGCTTCATCGGTGTAACAGTAGTATGAGAAGCTTTGAGAACAGATAACATGGCCCAGTGATGTGGTGTACATGGCAAATAGGAGTCCCAGCACCAGCCCTTAGGACACCTCTGTGGAGAGACTATGATTTGAGGACAGCTGACCTTGCCCTTGATACATGCTAAGAATGATACCACCAGACTCAAAGAATGTCTGGAAGAACTTGAGACACATAAAACTATAAGAGAGATGTTAAATAATCATCTTTTGAAAAAAAAAATGCTAGCTGGTGTGTCTGCACAAAGATTTTTAGATTTACTACAAAACAAAAAGAGATGTCCATAATCTCTTCTGAAGATATCTTCTGGTTTACTAGAAACAAAACAAAAGAGTCATTTTGAGCTTGGCTTTTTCAGATTTTGAGGTTTTGCATTTTGAAATTTAATGCATATTTAATTAGATATAGTCCAATTACCATATTAAAACATAACATTTCAGAAAACTTGCAATACATTTTTTTCTCACAAATATGTGAGTAATCACCGGATTAAGTTTCATGGTGATATCGGCAAGCTAAATTTTTTGGCCTATTCACCTGGAGTGTCTCTTGACCCTTATAATAAGCCTATGGCAGCCATGTTGAAAAAACTCATTTCCCAAAGTCAGATTTTACTAGATTTTTAGTATGTCATTTAGCAGGTCCAATAGTAATAGAATCCATAAAAAAACCTTTTGTATCAATTTTTTTGGGGTTAAACCCTAAATGTACTCGCCTACTCCTCAACTGCTGCCAAACGAACCTTGAGTTTGGTGCCCATGTTGAAGTGCACGCTGTTCTTCCCGGCCGTGAAGGTGAGCCGGATGTCCTGCTGGGTGGCGATGCGGATGCTGATGTTGCCGCTCAGGCTCATGCTGATTGGCTGGAACGGCGGCGCGTGGACGTGCGCGCTGAGGTCAAACCAGCTCCAGCGCCTCTTCAGCGAGCCGCTCTCACTGCACCAGGTGCCTCCCACGGGGGTCATGCTGACACTTCAGACAAACATAGCACACAGGTCAGGTACCATTAGCTGAGTTGCTGGAGCTTCCTTGCTGTAAGAAAAGAGAAAAATGGACAAAGCTGTGTACAGAGTGTAGTGTAAAATACCAGACGTTGCCATTGGGGTAATAGCATGTGGCCTGACCCCTGGAGGTGAAAATAGCTTGAACTCTGGGCAACAGGTCTGCATCCTCTAGTATAACGTAAATAAACTGACCGCGGTGCACTGAGGATATAAGGACAGCGATCCGGCCTGAGGGGTAGCTTACAAGATATTAAGGAGGAGAACTGGACGGCTTCATACACAATAGTAGAGCAGCATTTCTTAACTGGTGGGTCGGGACCCAAAAGTGGGTCACAGAGGGGTCCCGGGTGGGTCACGGAGCTGTGGTGTAAAAATGTATGAATTTACCTTTTTTATTGCCATTCATTGTCATTGAATAAATGACTGTGATGTCAAAGAGAGAGTGAAACATGGTCAATACTCACTTCCACAAGCATGTCAGCATACCAGGGCTTGACACTGGCACCCGAAAACCGGCCAAATGCTGGTAAAACTGGGCTGTGGCTGGTAATAATTTCAGTGTCACTAGCCAATTTGGCAGGTAGCTTATTCTCTGGTATGACATCAGAATAGCTTACATATATATTCTGCACTTTGCCCCGTGTGTATCAATTGTTTGTATTAAAGTTTAAGAAAAAGCTCAGTTGCTGAGTTTTTATTTGTTTGATGGTTTGATTCAATGTAGAAAGCTGTGTACTCGTCTTTTTCTCGCTTTAGCACCTCATCTTCTGAGGTTAGGTGTAAAGCGCCATGATAAAGAAAAGAAAAACAATACCAAATTTGTGCCTAATAGAGTAACTAAATGGCTAGTGACTCTGGGAAACCACTAGCCATGGTGGCCGGCAAGCGAAAAAGTTAATGTCAAGCCCTGCAGCATACAATGCAAATGCTGCAAATGCTGCAAATGCTGATGCATATTACTTGCACACTACAGTACACGTAGATAGATAGATTGTTTATTTGTCCTTTTGGAAAATTGTTCTGTGCCATTTTCATTTTCAGTGCATCTGATACAATTACAAAGACATTACAATAGACAAACATACAATAGACAAACACAACACCCACCATCCCTCCAGGACAAAAAGACAGGTTGACAAAAAACCCAACTTAAACACAGTAAAGTGCAGTATCTATAACACAATACAGTTTTTTTCCTTATCTTTTCTCTATTCTTAAGCACATGGAATGATGTATGATAATGTGCTATAAATATTTTTGATTGATTGATATTATCAAATGCATGGATATATTTTTGATCACTATTTCAAGATTCTGATGGCACAACAAAATATTGGGTCACAACGGCCATGACCATGGACAATCGTGGGTCCAAAGACTATTCCAGTTACAACCCACTGCTGTAGAGTCAGAGAGAGTAGAGAGAGAGAGGTTCCATTGGCCCATTGTTTCCGGGTTCTATTATTGCGAGGGGGAGGGGGGGGGGGATCCCCCTTTAGGCAGACCTAGGCAGACCTAAGGACTGTTCTATTCAATGCTAGGAGCATTATGACACGCCCCTTTAGGCAGACCGGAACCTGGTCACGTTAGATGCCCATAGAAACCTATTATATTGGCATATCTCTATATACTTAAAGGGACACTGTGTGAGATTTTTAGTTGTTCATTTCCAGAATTCATGCTGCCCACTCACTAATGTTACCTTTTTCATGAATACTTACCACCACCATCAAATTCTAAGTATTCGTTATGACTGGAAAATTTGCACTTTTCATACATGAAAAGGGGGATCTTCTCCATGGTCCGCCATTTTGAATTTCCTAAAATAGCCATTTTTAGCTGCAAAAATGACTGTAATTGGACCACACTAGTTAATATTTGTTTATTACTTAGTAAACTTTCATGTAAAGATCAAATTTGGCAATAGCCTAAAGCATAGTTGCAGTACCTTTTTTGACCATTTCCTGCAGTGTCCCTTTAAAGAATCTCTGGTAGAGTATATTGTGGAACATGCACAGATCAAACCAAGAGCGTGACTGATAAAAAGGATACAAAACATGTCCTGTTCCATCTGGAAATATGAGGACAAATGTTTTCCCATTCCTGTGGTGTCTTAGGAGAATGTTTTTCCTCTGAAAAATGACACAAAATTGTGAGGGGAATGTAAGTCGATAATTCATTGGAACTAAACTTAGAGCTGGTCCACATCAGATTTGCAAATAGCTGTGCGAAAAAGGAGATGGCTACACACCTTGACCTCTGCTTGACTCTCTGGGAGGGTCAGTGTCTCAGGAGGGGTAATGATTTCCATTTCGGGAAGTTGAGACTCCTGCTGGCTATTGCACAAGCCCTCCGAAAGACGATAGCGGATGGTGGTGTCCTTTGTTGCAATTTTAGGTTTAGGTCCTATGGCATTCAAAATCAATGACTGACGTACCAAACATACAGTATGGCTTATGTTGTCGATCACTCAGCTGTTTTGTTTTAAAAATTAGCAGTTTATTACAGCACACAGGGCTGGTCTGGGGGAGAAATAGGGCCCGGGCACTTTTGGCTTAATGGGGCCCCTCATAATTAGCAGCACAGAACTGACTCACCGGTGGGCCCCAATTTTCAGAAATGTAAGATATATATTATATATTAATTAAAATATATACAGTATATATATATATTCATTTTTTTACATTTCGGAAAATAGGGGCCCATGAAGGTGCAGGGCCCACCAGGAAATGCCTGCTACGCCAGATGGCCAGTCCAGCGCTGACAGCGCTAACAAGTCGTATTCTCAAAAGTATATTATAAATACATGTAACCTACGTGGGCTGATACGAATCCCAGAGGGTGGCGTTTCGGCTAGTCTCCTCATACGCTCAGGGTTTGTCAACCTAGAAGACACAAAACAATAGTGACGCATACCATTTTACATGTGTAGAAGATAGCCTGTCTTGCCTACAGTACTGTAAAGGACTGCTTTAAGCCAATGTGGTTCCCCCATGCACTGTACCTCACTGGTGCCACCTTTATAAACAATATTTGTTAATTTTGGGTCTTCAATTCAAGTAATTTGTATTTGTCACATACATGGTATTGTAGTGAAATGATGATGGGGTCATCAGCTCTGCATCTTAAGAATTAAAGAAGTAAAGTAAAAAAAGGAAATAAAAGGTGAGAAAGAAGTTAAAGAAGAAGATGCGGTGCCCCCTCAGAAATGGCTGGTGCCCCTGAGCACTGTGCCACTGGCCCTTATGGATAATTCGGCCTTGGTTCTGTAAATGTGAAATTCAAGCTTCTGTTTTCCCCTTGTAAGAACTGGTTTCCCATAACATCACTTAACATGTGCTCACATTTGCTTGGCCCTTTCTTGGTTTTCACTTTCACCAACAGGTTGCATTTCTTCATTGATTTTGAATTCATGCTGAAATTTAGTTGACTTGTCCTCCTCCTTCTCCTCCTCCTCTTCCTCCTCCTCCACCCTGAGAAATAGAGTTCTCATCCTCCATGCAATTTCACAGCAAAAGAACTGCAAAACAGTAACATGCAAAATATTTAGTGGATACACAGGGCAAGTCTATCAGCAATGTTGCCCACAAAATTGTGTGTTCATGTTACATTAATGACTGCAAGCAAAAATTGGCCCCCGGGCATGAGTTTGACATCCCTGCCATAAAGAGTTCCCCCCAAAATGGCAACTGAAGATTCCTCAAAGAACCTCTTGGGTTCTCGTAGCCTCTTAATGCAGCAAGGGTCGCCGGCGACCCTATTCACTTGCTGAAAATGCTTAACTACATCATAACAACATTGCCATGACATTACAGAGAGCCATAGTGCTGCGCTATTAAAGTGTATATCGCAGGTTAACCACTACTTTGGATCAATGTGTACACACTGTATTCAATAAATGATCCACATATATAAGTCCCTCCAAAAACGATGTTAAACAACGATTTTTGTTGTTTGTTGTGGCAAATGTGGGTTTAACCGTAACCTGGCGACTACGTCAGGCGAGGCCATGGGTGAACGTTCTAATTTTATTTGCCTGGAATTTTAGTGGGAGAGTTGACTATTTCGCCCGGAGCACGCAGCTGATTGCATTGTGTGAGACAAGTGCAGCGCGAGTACAATGCAAGTGCTGGTACATTGAATAAGAAGCAGTGATAACGCGCCAGTTGCCCTAGCCAGGACAACTGAGGGGGCATTCAATTTTCGGCATTATTTTGCGTTTGGGCTGTGGGAGGCAACTTCGTTTCGTTTTCACCAACACCACTGTGAAGTGTGTGTCACTATGTTCACGGTCTTTACCCCCTTATGAGACTTCGACCCAAGGATGTCAAACGTGAGGGGGGCGCTTCATCATGTTGTGTATGATAGTGTCACGTTTTGCAGCTCAACTATGTGGTTTGTCAGAAACTCGCGGCAATGACAATGAAACGTGGTGCTCGAAACAAGTAGACAAATGCGCCATTTGACATACGGTGTACTGATGTTCTCGGACGTATTGCAAGGAAGGTTCATTCGTTTTCTGCTGACGGCCGTGTGGACCGCACAGGTGCTTTCCGCTGTGCCCAGACAGATTGCTTTGCAGTCGTTTGAATTTGGTAATCTCTGGCACTCTTACAATGCAACCGACTGCTTTGCACCTTGCCGTTAAAAAGCTTGGAGCGAATGATTCACCCAAACGGTTTTATTTATTTATCATTTGTCGCTGTTTACATTCTTTCCCACTTGGACATGATGCTGAAATGGCATGATAGACCTAAAGGTTGATACTAACAATGTCTGGTAATTTGTAGTGTAGGCCTACTTGAAATTTGAAATCACATGGTAGGCCTAGCCCTTCGAGACTCGCACTTTGAGGCAAGCGCAATCGTAACCACTCACCCCCCCCCCCCCCCCATTTTTTTTTTTGGGGGGGGGGGGGGGTATAGTTCGAACACTGGTAGGCTATTTTACTGCCTCACGGTCACATGGCACCCTGTAGCGGTCATGATATAACATTGGCAATGATATTTATTTCATACCCGTACGGCATAATTCAATCACACACCGTACAGAATACAGGGCTACCGCTACTGCGGGCTACTGAATGGCCTCGCCTGACGTCACACAATAGATTAGAATTCTTTGAACATGTTACTGAAAATACACACTTTTCCTCATTATATTTCATTTTCTGATGCCCTGTTGCATGAAAAAAATGATGGATAATTGTTGAAGTGGTAGAACTATCAAATGAAGTCCATTATTTTGAATAAAAATTAACCTGAGATATACACTTTAAGGAACCTTCAAGAAAATCTAGAATCAATTTGTCACATGCAGGTGCCTCTGAGCTGTTACGTCCCTCAGAGAACATTAGGGGTTGCTCCACAGTTCTTCAGGGACCTTTTAATTACCTCCGCCAAGGAGGTTGTGTTTTCGGTCGTGTTGGTCTGTTTGTCTGTCTGTCTGTCTGTCTGTCTGTCTGTATGTCTGCCTGCCTGTCTGTCAGCAGGATAATTCAAAAGGTTATGAACGGATTTTGAAGAAACTTTGTGGAGTTCTTGGAAATGACAAAAGGCACAAACGATTAAATTTTGGTGGCGATAGAGGGATTTTGCGGGATAGGGCGAATTTTGACATTCCATTTTCTAACTCAAAAAAAAAAAAAAACAAGGCAGAAAGACTTGAACAAAAGTAGGGTGTAACATAGTCAAATGTTCTATCAAACAGCACACTTGGCGGAGCTCTGCACTCTCTGAGTGCATTTCTAGTGGTAACAGTGTGCCAGGGCTGGCTGGTGGGTGACTGCTACCATGGTTAAGAAGACCCACCGTCTCTGGTTCTGCTGCCTGACTCTGTTTCTCTGCCTGTTTCTCACGAGTCACTTCTGGCTTCTTCACTTGCTGGCAGTACTCGCAAAGACTTGCATTTGCATTTGGCACCTCGGTCAGTTGCAGTTTCGAAGATGAATCTGAACTGGATCGCTGGGTTGTGATCTGTAAGAAAAAAAAAGAAGAAAAAATTACAAATTAAGTAAACAAACAAAATCACAGAATCAGTTACTACAAATTACTCAGACATGTTTTATGGTGTCATGTAGCCTATATTCTAAACTGAAATAAAAAAAATAATGTTAAACAAAATGCACAGAATCATTGTATCAAACTTAATTGACTATTGCAAGTAGGCCTATAATAATGCTTGAAGAATTCCTAACCTTGTCAAACTTCTCTGTCAATTGCTCTGCTTTAGGGGGATCTTTGCTGTCTGTTTGAGAATCCTCATTATTCCTGCTGATTTGCAGCCCGACACTCTCCTTTTTTGTGACAGTTAAGGGGGGGAAAAGTGTTACTAATTCATTAAGCAGAATGAATAGCAATGGAGGTTTGTAAGAATGTGGGTGAACATATAAAATATTACTTATCCACCTCTCTGAGACTCCACGTACAGACACAGCACAGTACAGAGTCTTGCACTGAGTAGCCAGCGCATACATTTTTAAACCATGCATAACATTCAGACACTACGGATAAATGGCAGCAGCAGGACACATGCTGTGCCAGTAGAACAGCTGGTAGCGAGGTCTCTGGGTGATTTACCTCGGCGTTGGGTTCTTTATGTTCCACATGCTGGGGAGACGGTGTCTTTTCATGTTTTGGCACAGAGCCTTCTGCCTGGCTACAACCTGGCCACATAAAAGACAAATCGCAATATCACTTAACTGTAACAGGTGCATGCAAAATATGGATAAAAAAATATATAAAATATGGATAAAAATTGTAGATGTGTGTGTGTGTGTGTGGTGGTGGTGTGTGTGTGTGTGTGTGGGGGGGGGGGGGGGGGGGTGCAAACTAACTACCAGGTCTACAACTGGTCTGATGATTTAGCTTCCGTGACACCCAGTCCCAGTCCGTCTGCGTTGACCGACTCAGTCTTGTAATAATGACTATTCCATCTTGTCCAAGGATGTCTACATGCTCTGAGGAGCTGGAGCGACTGTGAAATGTACGTAAGAGAATATGGAATATGAAAGAAAAGAACAGAACAGAACAGAACAGACAGTGGCGGATTTAGCAATTTGGGGGCCTAAGGCGAAGTTAGCTAGGGGGCCCATCGGCCCACCGGCCCACCAAAGTGTGTGTCCCCCCTTGAAAAATAATAATAATAGCCTAATAGGCTTGCTTAGAGATGCTTAGAATACAGCATCTTCTGTATCACAGATACACAATTCAAAAACTAAGCTCTCTACAACAGTCAGAAGACCTCTTGAACATAATGTGCTTGGGCCAAGTTTTGCTTTAGACATTTAGACAGCATTCAATGTTGACATATTCAACATTGCAATCTTCACATGCACATCAATCAATTACACATGGGCATCAAAGCCTTCTCTCTCTCTCTCTCTCTCTCTCTCTCTCTCTCTCTCTCTCTCTCTCCCCAGACCATTGCAGTGGCAAACACAGATCAAAGTTCAACGACACTGTGAGAAGGTGAAGTTTCCCTCCCCCTTCTCACTGGCTAAGTTAGCCTATTTTTAAAACTCACGAACGGTGTATTTATGAACATTTGTGTTTACTAAACTGTCGGGACTTTGGCGAGCGAAAATACACGCGCACACACTCGTACACGCGCACACTCGCACACCTGCGCTCGCAATGAAACACTTTCTCCAACCTTCTTCCGACATTGTCATGGCCATGGGCGGAGGCGCGCACAGTCAATGGCAGGATTCCATCAGTGACTTTTGGGAGGGGAAATGTGTGGGGATTTTGTCGTGTTTATTATTTGTGACGATTATGAATGTGTACTTGGGCAATCTGCGTTCTATGTGGTTATGTTTTGAGTATTGTGTTTAAAACTGGCTGTTTTTTGTTTGGCGATGGTCGGAAGGAATTGTGAGACCAATCGCGTAGGCTAGTCTAGTCATGCAGCGTTGAGTGAGTAATTGAATTAGTTGAATAATTGGCTGGCCCTAGGAAAATGGGTGTATTTAAGCCGTAGTCAAATCGTTGATGTGAGCGATTTTGATTGAGAAGCACCTGGTAACCAGTAGGAGGTGGCTTCGCGTAAAACTGCTGCATATCGGTGTAAGCAGAGCGTTGTGCTGTTAGACTTTGATGCTGCAGAAGTAATTTTGAAGACTGTCGTATTTTGGTTTGCCAGAAGTGTCCTGTCCATGTGTTTTGATGCCCCACGTGCACATTTATTTTCTAATGTCTGGTGAAAAGGTAAATAAAAAGGCCTAATTATTTTTGATACTTCCGACTTCGTGCCTCATCATCTCCACTCCGCTCGTTACGCACACATCCTTGACAGAGAGGTAGCAGTCGCTCCCTCACAGACACACATAAAAATAGACAGTAAGATTGCAGTGTATCATTTTGCCCAAGTGCCCAAATGCCACCACCGCCACACCCAACTGCGTGTGCACATGACGAATTGGACGGCGAGCAGCAAGCATCTCAAACTGAATTGGCTACAAAACAAAACACCACGGCGGGTGAATTCCCAAACCAACCAACTGAGGCATAGTAGTAGCAAGTTCCAATTGCAATCACACACAAGCGCGCGCGCGCACAACACACACACACACACACACACACACACACAATCAATGTGACTTACTATGAGTAGAGTGCGCTGTCTTTTGTCAATCACGTCGGCGTTTCTCCAGGCTGAACTTCCACATCACCTCCTGTTAGCATCCAGAACTAGCCAGCAATATCGCCACGTAACGCAGTTCATCATTAAAAACTCCAGCATATCTACTTGAGCTATGGCTGACATGTCAGCTAATTCTGCGATGTTCTAAATCTCGCCACATCGCATCAAGTTACAGAATGTTCCTTGAAAGCTGCATGCTTGTTTAAGCCTTTCCAAATTTCGACAGCATGTTTCTGAAATCATTTCAGAGAGATTGAGAAGGTTGTCTGATGATACCGATGCACCGTCTGCAAGCGCTTAAAGGCTGCGTCCTTTTCAATGGAATGACTTACTCGAGCCAATTCCAGTTCACATCTAGAGGAAAAGTAACGCCTTTTTGAAACAAAATATCTCACGAGGTATTCATTCAACAAAACTTGGGGTTATCAGTGCCGCGGGCCATTCACAGATCCATCAGTGGGGATAGCCACAGTAGTTGACCTGCTAGTGCTACAGTGTAGGGCACCGTTTCCTTGTCGCTGTCCGATCCACGGAGATAGTCCAGGCTTCTAACATGTCATGTCTTGGGTTATCCAAAGTTACAGATGTTGGAGTTTTAAAACATTTACGCACAGTGTTATCCATATTCAGGAAAAAACTCGCATGACTGTTCAACACCTAGAAATGTCAGTCACCTCGCTTGAGTCGCTTCCGTCTTCAGCGCGTTCGCGGAGGGACCTGCTGCGCATATATGGGCAGCAATGCGCACTCACAGTGCGTTCCGAATGCGCCGTAATTACGCATTGTGCGCATTTGAGCTGTGCAGATATGCGCAGGCATGTTGTGTGGGAACGTAGCGAATGTTTTGGAACTCGTCTCGCGCACATGGCATGCATGGATGGAATATTCCATTTTAACACGAAAGAGAGGGGTGTGCACGGGATCTGTATTTGTTTGTAATGTATTGTGTTGCTCTTATTTCCAATTTAAACATACAAAATTCATTATTTATGAAAACCCATTTATTTGTGAATTACTGTCCAAAGGGGCCCCAATTACTATGTGAAATGTTCCGCTCCCAGTCAGATGGGGCCCCTAAATTTGGGGGCCTAAGGCGGGGCCTAAGGCGGTTGCCTAGCAACGCCTCTATGCAAGAACCGCGCCTGAGAACAGAAAAGAAAGGTGCAAATGTTTCAGTCCCCCTGGACTTTCCTCAGTCAGTGCTCAGTGTTTTGCACTGAGGACATTCCAGGGGGGCTGAAACGTTTGCACCTTTCTTTTCTTGAGTTCGTCATTCTGTGTGTGAATCCCCCCTGCAAATAGTCTACTCTACACCTTAAGGCAGAAAAAGAAATATGGAAGCATCCTCATAGTTGGTTTCAGTAATGATAATATTTTGTGTTGAGGCCGTAGAATGTAGGCTGGTACTTTGGCTGATCTGCAAATACATTTCATATCCTGTACCTCATTTTTGTTAAGGCTTCATGGATGGATGAAGTGGTGACCAATGAGTACCAATTAGTGGATAATAATTCACCTTCCACACACAACACCTTTTGTCACACTCTGTGTGTGTGTGTGTGTGTGTGTGTGTGTGTGTGTGTGTGTGTGTGTGTGTGTGTGTGTGTGTGTGTGTGTGTGTGTGTGTGTGTGTGTGTGTGTGTGTGTGTGTGTGTGTGTGTGTTCTGAAGGACATGTTAACCATGGGACATCAATACAGGCAAACATCCTATGGGTCAACTTCATTTTAAGTAGGCCTATGTTCACATATTTAGGTAGTCCAGATGAAGAGTTTGGAGGCTATGCCTTCTGACTACTTCCCTCCTACCCGTGTGCAACTTACGAGGAATTCCTTGAGCTGATTCTTTGTTCTTCCCAAGGACCTGGAGAAAAGGAAAATAATTAGCCCACAGTGTAGGCTACTGAATGATAAGGTGATGCACGCCAATTAGCTTTTACACTTTTCATGGCCAGCAGACTGTAGGCCTGCACACATAATTAGGAGCAGTAAGCTCATCAGCAATAAATAGGCCAATAATATATTCATTCAGAAAATCATTATAGGCAACTGCAGTCTATCTAATTGCGACAAAATGCCCACTGCAAGAGTAGCCTAGACTAGCGCATAATTCGAGTAGCCTAAACAACTATAACAAATTATTGCGAGCAAAATTATACAGTTGCAAGCAATAATCAAAATCACTCGTTATTGAGACATTGACGACACAACATCGCCCTAATGCCAACCTTTCCTGCTTCCATGCGCTATCGGCAGGTGATTTTCTGTGTCTTTTATGTAGCCCGCTATGGATAGGCTTGAACCATACAACTTATCCAATCCTTCCAACTCCCTCTGCAGTCTTTGCACGTTTTGAACGGTCAGTTCGAGCGGTGAAGTCCCGGAGCTTCTCTGGGTTGTCCCAGGTTCTTCCGCATCCTTCCCTTCAGATTTTTCACTCATTACATCAGTTTAAATCAGTAAAGATCTAAACATATCGGTAAATGTATTGCAGTTAGCTAACGATGTCATTACGCGCAGGGTAGGGTAGGTCACACATGACAACAGAGATGCATTCTAACCACAGAATACAATCTATGATTCTAACCTAAGGTTCGAAATGACACATTTGGCATGTTATGTCACGATGATCCTGTTACCCAAAAGAAAGTAGGTTAACTAATATTGCCCTTAAATTTTGTGTCTGCTGAGAGTAGGCTATTATTCTAGTTTAGGACGCATAGCCTACAACGACAAGATAACATACATTTTACATGTCATACATTTCCATTGGTAACTTTTTGTTTTTTTGTTTTTTTGAAGGAAGTCACAAATAGGGCCTAAGTCTATAACAGAAAAAAACTGTTCTGGTATTTTGGGTCTTTGGAAACATCACTCCAGGTCTGGTACGATAAAATGAATTTTATTTTCAAAAGAATACTTTTATATATTTTATGTGCGACGATATATTTTAATGCTGATATATTCCAATAAATCTATCACAAGGTAAGAATGCTTAGTGAGAAATAGGATTATGCTTCTTTGGGTGGAATTGGTGTTTGCAGCTTCTTTGGTGAAGAGTGCCGGTCCACCTGTCTCCTTAGTCTGTCCATTTGGGCGATGAGTCCATAGAGAGGCTTTATGTTCTGGTGACTGGGCATGTGCTGATAGTCGATGTGTGTCTGGATTCTGTCCAGGAGAGAGTAAATCTCCAGACATTTAATTTGGAGATGCTTCTGCAAGGTGTCTGGTACTGGCAGGTCTACGCCTTCAGGGTACATAAGCTGTTTCACACACAGGGAAAAAAAACACATATTTGTATATTACTACTGGACAGCATTTCCTTTCCCCCCACTACCATAAATAACTCAGTTGACTTTAACTGCATCCCAGATAGCAGTAAACTCACCTTGAGTTTTGCACCCACATTAAAGCGCACGCGGCATGTGCCGTGGCTAAAGGTGAGGTATATGCGCTCCTGTGTTAGTATGCGGAGGCTGATAAAGGGATTGAGGGAGAGATAGAGAGGCTGAAACGGCAGCGGATGAATGTCTGGCTCAAGGTCATGCCAGCTCCAATGTTGCTTCAGAGCGCCGTTCTCGCTGCAGTGGAGCCCCTCCAGCTGGTTTAGGTTCACCCTGCAGGACAAGAGGCCACACACTAACTCACCATGACCACGCATACCACTCACATCACATCGCCTCTGTCATTAGCACCAAATATAATAAGTACTCTACAGTATAGTAGGTGCATTAGTCAAAAAATATGTCATGACATTCTGATATACTGCATCACCTAAACATAGCAACCACTGACCTCTATTAATACTAGACGTCATTGATAAAAACATAGACCAGTTTTCAAAAACTACCCCAAAAGGAAATCAGTAGTTATGTAGCCTATGCCTTGTATGTCTTTCACTAAAAAAAAGGATTCTGGTAACGTTGTGTAGCACAGAATGATTGAGATGCTGCATACCATATGAGTCCATTGGGATGATAGCAAGTTGAATGGCCTTTGGATGTGAAGATGGCCTGTATACTGGGCTGGCAGGGGTTGTCCTCTAGGACCGTGTATGTGAAATCACCTGCGCCCACAGTGGAAATGGTGACAGCGATACAGCCTGAGGGGTAACTACATGTGATAAGGACAACTCCGCCTAATAACTTTTACAATAAAATCCATGTGAGATTGTAAAGGTGGCTCACATACGGTATGTAGCAAGGAAAACAGTGAATTAACAACTTTTACAGACAAACTAGTCTCTGATTATTATGCTATTACTCTATTATTATATTGTAACACTATTATTTAAAGGGACACTGTGTGAGATTTTTAGTTGTTTATTTCCAGAATTCATGCTTCCCATTCACTAATGTTACCTTTTTTATGAATATTTACCGGCACCATCAAATTCAAAGTGTTAATTATGACTGGAAAAATTGCACTTTTCATACATGAAAAGGGGGATCTTCTCCATGGTCCGCCATTTTGAATTTCCAGAAATAGCCATTTTTAGCTGCAAAACTGACTGTACGTGGGCCATACTAGAAAATATTAGTTTATTATTTTGTAAACTTTCATGAAAAGATCAAATTAGGCAATAGGCAACCCAGTTTCAATGAGCAGGATAGTTGCAGTACCTTTTTTGACCATTTCCTGCACAGTGTCCCTTTAAATATCACCAGGTTATTCTCATCTAGCTTTATTCTCATCTGCCTTTGGTGAATAGTTAGTTAATTACACACTGTCTATAACACAATATAGTTTTTTTTTCTCCTCTTTTCTTTATTCTTTAGCACATTGAACGATATTTATTTATGATAATGTGCTATACAAATATTTTTGATTGATTGATTCGTTATACCTATGCATTCCATACAATTACTTTGGCCTCACAGTTTAAGAGTTGTGTCAATTAGAATCAGGGATTTGTAATTAATCATTAGTTGGCAACCTGCAAAACAGGTTGGCCATCACATCAGATCTTGTCTACACCTACTCACAGAATATGTTTTTGTACAATTGCCTTTTCATTAGTTCTTTTTCTTTTAGTTTTTAGTTTTCCCCTCCCTGATATTACCTGTGTTATATGTGTCTTGAGTTATCCTTGTGCGCACTATGTGTATTTATGTAAGCTACTCGACACCTGATACCCCCCCCCCCCCCCCCCCCCCGCCCCCCCCCACTACTCCACTCTAGATCTGTCTTGGTTTACGCAAAGGAGCTTCCCGTCATTTGCAAAGGATACAAAACATTGCCTGTCCCGTCTGGAAATATGGTGAGGAAAGGCCCGCCGTCTGGATAAAGCCTTAGCAGCACTTCCTTCCGCTATGAAATGACACAAAATGCCACAAAATGCCAGTCATTATTATTATGTGTCCCGTATTCAGCTGTCTGGGCAGTAGTAAATCCCTCAAAGTGACAAAACGGTGACAAACACATACTGTGTGTGTCACAGGAGCTTCTCCGCGCACACTGAAATAGTCAACAGGAAGTGTATCTACGCGGTGAAAGTCAGGCTCCTCGTGGATGGTCCAGTCGCCGTTTGACAGTCTGTAGGATATGGTTTTGATCTGCTGGCCACCTTAAATCAGAGGCAGAAAAAATATGACACATCCATCCTCATAGTAGGTATCTCATTGTGCAAGTACAGTATGCTTGAAACATAAGTAGATGTTAAAGGGACACTGTGCAGGAAATGGTCAAAAAAGGTACTGCAACTATGCTGCTCATTGAAACTGGGCTGCCTATTGCCAAATTTGATCTTTACATGAAAGTTTACTGCGTAAAAAAACAAATCTTTTCTAGTATGGTCCAAGTACAGTCATTTTTGCAGCTTAAAATGGCTATTTTTGGGAATTCAAAATGGCAGACCATGGAGAAGATCCCCCTTTTCATGTATGAAAAGTGCAATTTTTCCAGTCGTAATGAATACTTAGAATTTGATGCTGGTGGTAAGTATTCATGAGAAAGGTAACATTAGTGAATGGGCAGCATGAATTCTGGAAATAAACAACTAAAAATATCACACAGTGTCCCTTTAAGTCTCTATACATTCAGAAGATTTGCTGAAGAAAGAAAAAAAAAAACAATCAACTCACAAGGTAAAAGGCGATTCTGATGGCCTGTAGTCTGCGCCCTTTGAGCCTCGAATTCTCTTAACCTGGAATTTGTGGTGAAGACAGAGGCAAGAAGAAGGAGAGTCAGTCAGAGATGGAGAGAGGAGAATAGAGGGGCAAAATTGCCAATGAATGTGGACTGCATTTGTTTTTCCGCAGAAATAACTGATTTGTCACATAGACTTTAAATCTTTTTCCCAGACCTCTGCTCTGCTCGCTCCTTAGCGGCCCGTTTCTGCTGTTTGCTCATGAATGGTGGATGAGGGCCAACATCAATTTTCTTATCCACTTCAACGCCAGCCAGAGCCCTCTCCTCCTGGAGTATGAGCATTCTCACCGACTGGGCTTTATCGCAGCAGAAGAGCTGGGCAAACCAGAGCAAGAAGGACTTATATTATAGCGCTCATCGGAAATTCACTCAGTCAGTGTGTTGACAATTTATATATAGGAAAAATGTTGTTCCATATAGTCTGGAGTACAGGGATTTCTATTTCTACTCATTTTTATGCAAGGGTGTACTTGTGTTTTGTGATATATTCAGTTTAGTGTATACTGTATATGTGATTATTTAAAGGATTTTGGACATACCATTTTTAAAATGTGCGTTGGTCTATTTTGCATGTGTTGTTTTTCAGAGTGGATTCAAAAGCCTATACTGTACAGCAGTGGTCTCCAATTATTTTTCTCCAAGGGTCAAATAATGTAGCACAAGTGAGGCTGCGGGCCAAACCAACGCCCCAACCCAATGAGAAACCAGTTAGATGTCTGGACAGAGAACAGATTTTTCCTTCTTGTCAATCTCTGTTATGAGACAGTAAGATTAGGATCTAACTCTCTGTGAATGCTTTGGAGAGATATGTCCCACTGAAGTTTTAGAGATCGAAAACCATACACATTTATGTTTTCATTTGTTCTGACCTCATGGCAGGCCAAAGTGTTTGCCATGCCGGGCAGGATTTGGCCCACGGCCGGGCCTTTGTTTGGAGACCAAGGCTGTACAGCAACCAATGGTGCCACATACAAGAGGTCATCAGTGGAGGCATAGTGGCATATTGACAGACCAGAGGATCTATCTGTATGAGAGTGTGTTTACCTGTTCTGGAGTGGCCTCCATGTGCTCCAAGTTCTCCAGATTCTCTCTGCTGACGAAGGACGTGGCTGGCTGCTGGCAGTAGACACACAGGATGCTCTCTTTCTCTTTACGCATCCCAGGCTGCCTGTCGACAGGGCTCTGAAGGGACACCAGCATTATTAGTTGTTTCTTTTTCCTTTTGTGTTTAAACTCACTCTTTTTTTTCAAGTCAAGTCAAGTCAAGCTTTTATTGTCAGTGTCTTCATATGCACAGGTCATACAAGGAAAATTAAATTACGTTTCTCTCTCTATACCATGAAAGGACATAAACATACACAGAACTGACATTTACATCATCAAACGTGTTGTCTATGACATATTTTGGTGAGAAAGTCACTGGGCATTTGAACCATACCTTATAACGAACTGGAGGTTGTTTTGACTCTGGTCTATAAGCAAGGAGAGAGGGGGGCCCTACATAAGGTATTCCATACGCCTTATTCTCTTGCTTGTTTGATTGATTTTTCTCATCTTCAACATTCTGCTATAAGAGGAAGCAAAAAAAGTTTTGGGCTGCGCAAATTGTGATGCGAATTTAATATACATTTACTTATCATGTGTTTTTCGTACCCCTTTGGTATCTGGACTAGGGGTTGCTGATTCCCGGACAGATGGGATGATGTCCTCAACTGGTGGTGTTTCAGATAACTCCTCAATGACTATATGTGCTGTGGACAGAAACTGGTCCATCAGTCCAATCCAGCAGTAGGCCTACATTTTATGAAACTATAAGTTTAGCCTCAGTGCTTACTTAAATAAATTCTAACCTGAGGAGTCGTCTTTCTGTTGTCTTTCTGACTGCTCCCAATCCCAATCCGTTTGAGTCACAGCACTGGCTACGGTGATGACTCTGCCATCCACTGTCTGCACCTCCATTATCTCTGGTGAGTCAAAGAGGCTGTGGCATGGAGCACTGAAGACTTTAGAGATTTAGTGTTGCTAGGGCGAGATCATTTTATATGCCCACTGATAAACTTAGTACACAAATTGCAACGCTATTCCAACATCTTACCCAATTGTGTTTTGATCCAGAGAAACTGTTCTTGTTAATGTATTTTCCATTTCAGCTATGAAACACAAAATACATCATTTTAGTGTAGGCCTATTTGTGGCTGAGTTAATTTAACAACATATTAAATGCCTACATGGGAGGCTTTTTTTCTACCTATGGAATATTGTCAGATTCGTGAAGGAATCAGATAGATTTTACCTGATGTTTCAGATGAAGGCTCCGTTTTTGAAATCTCCTCATTTGACATCTCCGTATCTGGTGAACTTTGACGCCTCTCCTGTGTCGAGGGCAGAGTGGCGGAGAGCTCACTCCCTCCCGGATCCGCAGAAGGCTCGCTCATTTCGCTCGAGAGCCTTTTGAAACGAAATCAGCTCACCTGATGGCGTAGCCTACACATTATTCTACGCAAGTTGGTAACTTCTTTGCAGGTATTATCCCCACTTGTTTGCTATTGATTAGAACTAGATGCGGTGTTTGGAGGACGTTCTTGACAACAGACTGTATAAACAGCATTATTACGTTTACCAAATAGACGTTTAGAACAGCAGGTGTGGAATGAATCAGGGATAGAGTCTGTAAAGCGCACGATGAATTGAGCTATAGGCCTGTTGCAACACCCCTAACTAGTCCAGGTGCTAAGATAATGAACAGTAGGACTCGCCCTAAACATAACATGACGACACATATGAGGAGTCGTGTGTTTGGATGCTCTTACCTTACCTCCTCTGCCTATGCGGCAGGCAGTCTTTTAAAAAGCCTACTTTTCGTCCAGAGTTTAACGGTGGATGAGTGAATGGCGACTGGCTTGACCAGTTATTTCAGGCGCATGCACGATTTGCAATTATTGATCTAAATGTGCAGAGAAATGTAGACTGGCACCTTGAACAGAACTGTAACCAGCGTCTTCTAGTGCCCTGAAATGCCAAATTTGAATGACTGCTGAAATCTGTCCAGAAGCCTGGTTGGTTTCTTGATGTCCTCATTGAATCACATTCATGTGCATAGGATATTAGTTTCCAGTAATTTCTCATACAGGTGTGTCTACTGCTCTAATAAAATTCTGAACATTATTTTATTATTATCTCCTGTAGGCCTATCTTTCACCTGATTTCACCCTCTTCAATAATAAGTCTGGCCTTGCCACCCATACACTTTTACTCGAATTCTCTTCTCCCTATAGGTCTGCATTCAAAGATGCGTCTTGCCCCCAAACCCCTATGTGAATAACAGCTCACATTTTACTACACCAATGGCAATTGTGTGTCAAATGTTCATTTATTTTATTTTTTTGCCTGGGGCCCCAGCTCACCCTAGAGTCGCCTCTGCTTGCATTTACCATCAACCTGGGCTACTATATAAGATTGTATGCTCCACCAGGGGTTACCAAACTTTACCATTACAAGGGCCCCCCATATATCCCTATACTGCACGGTGTTTCCATATGGCAACATACCATTCTTTTGGCATTTCCTGGTATTCAAACATAAATAATAGACACTGATTGGTTTTCATATCGAAACTGTGGCCTTGTTTTATCCAATTATGTGGTTTGTTGACATCACATGACACCATACACTGCCCCAGGCTTGCTCTTTCCCTCACTGTACGTAAGCATGTGTCCTTGACAGATTGCTCTTGCATTAGCCAAGATCTTTCACACTTTTTGCAATATTCACAAAATTTAAAAAAATATTGGGATGATATATATTGTTAGTCATGATCTGTTTTCACCATTTGTTTTGTTTTCAACTAAAAGTATTTCTGTTTTATGTTGAAAATTAGGTATGTTGCCATACGGCAACATTGTGCGATAAAGGAACAAGACGGTCAATAGGGAAAGTGTATTGATACAAATACCCAATTCTAATTGATTGATTAATTGATTTATTTATTGATTGAATGATTGATAACTGCTAATATTTATAATTAGTGTAAATGGCTGTCTGTAAAGAACATTAAAAATGTTATAATAGGTGTACAGAACTGTTTTATGAGCTTTCACTCTGAGTACATGCAGAAAAGCGAACAAGGCCTATGCAGCCTCCCCAGACTGCCAGAGGTATACCACAAAAATCCCCAAACCCCAGATTAGAGCATAAAACTACTGTCATCTTGACCATTTGAAGCCTCCAAAATGTTTTGACTTCATGTGTCTGTTATAATTAGGCTAATTAGCACACAACGTTTGTGCAAATCTGTCAACCCGATCAAAAATTATTGTACAAAGTCAACCATTTTGAAAGTCAGCCATTTTAAAAGCATAATCTCCACATTTCAAACAGCTCATAAACCAATTATATTATTAACACACAAGATTTACTGCAAATCCAAGCACTCATTGAAAAGTTGTGGCGTAAACAAAAGGTAGGCCGTCCCAAAAGATTGCCAACTTCAAAGTCAGCCATTTTGAAAGTCAGCTATCTTGAAAGTACTGGCCTAAAAATGTGCATGGCCTATTTACCTATTATAGAGTGTTATCACACAAGGTTTAGTGTAAATCCAAGCATCCATTCAAAAGTTATGACAAATAAACTGTCGTTTATGTTGAAAGATGCCTGGCTCGCAAATCGGCCATCTTGAATGTCGGCCATCTTGAAAGTGTTGGCTTCCAAAATTAAATCAGTTCATGTACATATTATAGACAGTTACCATATACATTTTTGTGCAAATCTATGGACAAATATTGTGTTAACACCAAATATATTCATTGGTGGTTGGTCAACGTAATACCACTGAAATACTGTTTTTCGGGGATATAATAAACAGTATTCACTTGTTCTCTCAGTGGCAAAAATGTGTTAAATAACTCCCTTGAACTTGTAGGTGAACTTTTAATGTTTGTCTGAGATAAAAACAATTATATTTCTATAAAATAATCCATAATGTTGAATGAGCCTTGTTTGCTCTTGGAGGGAAAATGTACACTGGATCCTTTCTGCAACTGCACAATGTTGCCATATGGCAACAAACCTAAAAGTACCCCCCGAAAAAACTTTTTTTTTTTAAAATAGCAAATTTGTCTTAAGAAGTCCATTTTATGTGACAAAAACCACAGTAAGATTTTTTTTCCATGATGAGATAATGTGTGCAGTATAGGGATATGGAAAGATTCCAGATAAGGCCCTCCTGACATGGGTCGGCATAAGTGTCCCGTTTTTTTTTTTTTTTTTTTTTCTATTGTATTTTTGTGGTATTTTTGACTTTATTTATGATAGGACAGTGAAGGTGGTGACAGGAAGTGAGTGGTGAGAGAGAGACCGGGAAGGGCCGGCAAAGGACCCGGGCTGGGAATCTAACCCCGGTCAGCCGCATGGTAGACGTGTGCCCTACCGTTTGGCCACGGCAGGGCCTCGCGTCTCGCTTTTATAACTCAATGGAGTTGGTGCATTCTTGCAGCATTGTATGCTACTGGACACCTTATTTTCCCTCGGAATAATAAATGCTCTTCTCTACTCTATTCCTAAATCCATTCTGTTACCACAGAAAACATCATACATATAAACATTGCAAATAAGAAAATTCTAACAGTCGTTAAAATGTATATAGATTTAGTTCAATTTATTCAATGTTTTGGTTTTGTTTTGCTAGGCCTACTTTTTAACGTGCCATGTCCCCCCTAGCATCCCTTCGGCCCCCCAGGGGTCCCCGGATCCCACTTTGGAAACCACTGGACTACACCATTAAAGTCATAAAGTAGAATACACAACACGAGCACTTACAGGCTCTGCACTAGTTTACTTAAACAGTGTTTGTTTGTTCTTTTCCATCCATCTAATAAAGCCTGTTTGATGCCATCTCATTTCACATGTATGAAAGAGCTGCATGTAATATCTGTGGTGTAGTATCTACAAGCATTTTCTAACTTCCCCATTCCACCAAGACATTGAATACGCAAGAGTAATGGGGAGGAACATTTGATATACAGTATGCTGCCTGCCCTGTCGCAACTGTAGTGTATTAAAGCAGACAGGATGGGAGTCGAAGGGATGACAGGTTTATGACTCAGCAGCACCTTTCTTTCCCTATAAAAGTTACACGCCACGTTTGTGTGTGCAGTCAGATTTGCATCAACAACGAAGAATACGGGGGATTTAGACATGTAGTAGGACTGATTTTTCTGTCTCACAACAAATAGGCCTTGGTGAGTACATTTTTTTTTGCAAATTGTGCAGTTTAAACACTCAGTGGTTATTGTCATTGTTTTTTATTCCATGCTATCACTTAAAATGCTATTGTTATTTCTCTCTCCTCAGGAATTTGTGGCTTGCGCTTTCAAAACTGTTTTGGAATCAATAAAAAACTGACTATGGAATGTACATCTATTTTCATATTCTTCCTGCTGGCCCAAGTAATTTCAACTCTACCTCTAGATGAGAGCACACACCAGGAGACCTCCAATGACATCAATGAAACAGTCTCACGGACATATCAGAGAAAGGAGCAAAATAGCACATCATTGAGCGCTGCAAACTTCACTTCACTAAAACCCCCTGGGCGGCAGCGGCACCATCCTTTTCCTATGTGCTCAGGGCCAACCAGGATCAAAGTAGCGTTCAAGTACATCAACACATTGGTGTCTTGTTTTGTTTTCATCACGGGGATGACAGGTAATCTGGCTCTCCTGCGAATTATTTATGAGAACAAGGGCATGCGGAGTGGGCCCAACATCCTAATAGGCAGCCTGGCACTGGGAGATCTTGTGCACATTGTCATTGCCATACCTGTCAATACATATAAGGTGAGCACATTGGCTGTTAAATAATGTATTATGTTGTCTGTCAGATTGCGTGTCACAGCAGGCTATTGAATCACCCACTATTTGTCATTTCATGCCTGGTCAAAATGCATTTATATAAAAAAAATATATAAAAACTCCAATGTCAGTGGATTTTGTAATAGATGGAACTTGCTATATTACTGTGCTCTTTCCTCTGTTGCAGCTTCTGGCTGAGGATTGGCCATTTGGTGTAGCCATTTGCAAATTACTGCCTTTTATTCAGAAAACATCTGTTGGAATTACAGTCTTGAGTCTATGTGCACTAAGCATAGACAGGTAAGAAATATTGTTGTGTTTCTTTATTTTTATTTTTGTAGACAACCTTCTGTGTAGGAATAGGCTATAGGCCTACCAGAAGTGTAATCTATAGGCCTATAGAAACATGCCTCTATATGACAAGTTTTTTTTACTTGATATGAGCATAGACATCATTATATTGAGCTTCAAGACAAGTAGAATATTACAATCCATCTCTGTTTTTCAGTGGTCATTGATTTAACTTTTTTCTCTCTCTCCTTTTAGATACCGTGTTGTAGCCTCCAGAAACCCTATCAGAGGCCTGGGTGTTCCAAAGAGGACAGCCGTTAAACTTGCTTTAATATGGATCGTATCTATCCTGCTCGCTGTGCCGGAAGCAGTTGGTTTCAGCATGATGGCAATGGACTATAAAGGAAAGCATCTCAGGATATGTCTCCTTCACCCCGTACAACTGTCACCATTCATGCAGGTATATAACCGTATTGTGTTATTGTGTTATTTACAGAATTCATGATGCAGCTATTAAGCACCGTAATGATGCTAAAAGTCTTTTCCCATTTGAACAGTCTGTCCTTTCCGCTTATTTAAGTTAAATGGGTTTTGTTATTATTATTATAATACACTGGTTTTATGTCATTGCTAGGCTTCCTTGCCTCTCAGAGTATAAAACTTAACAGTGTGTGATTTTTATGACTTAGCTTGTTTTCAGAAACTATCCAGACAACATTGCTTTAAAAAAAAAAAAAACTGCTCAAACACACCCAGGAGAGAAGGGGAAAAAAATATGGCCATGAACAAAGTCGATATACTAGGACTGTTGCCATGATATAAATTTGAGCAGAGTGCAATTGCTGGAAGCCCATTGCAACCCTGTCCCAATTTCAGAGTGTCTGTGTCAAGAGGAGCTCTACTGAGCGCGCTCGCTCATCGGCCACAGTTTCCACAAAGTCAATTATACACTGGGCGCATCTGTGAAATGTGTTTCCTCTCTCTCTCTCTCTCTCTCTTTTTCAGTTTTATAAGGCAGCCAAGGACTGGTGGCTCTTCGGAATCTATTTTTGTATGCCGCTGGCTTGCACCGGACTCTTTTATACTCTTATGACCTGTGAGATGTTGAAGAGAAGTAGGACACAGATTGGTTTTAATGACCATATCAAACAGGTAAGATGTTTTTCATTCTACCTGGACATGCCCGGCCGCTCAACCGGCCGCCCTCGCCGCCCATCGCAAGAGGCCACACGATGCATTTCAAACACCCCATGCTCATATCTCATATATCTTACAGAGAAGGGAGGTGGCGAAGACCGTCTTCAGTCTGGTGCTGGTGTTTGCCATTTGCTGGTTACCATTGCACCTCAGCAGAATCCTGAAATTGACTATTTATAACGAAAAAGATCCGCACAGATGTGATTTATTGAGGTAAGGAAGGAAGAGAAGAGTGTGTGCGGGTAGCTATGTATAGCTCTGCTTTTCACAACAAATAATACTCTGGCTTGTACCTAATTTTATTCCTCTATTCTACCCTTTTCAACCAGTGCCTTCCTCGTGCTGGATTACATTGGCATCAACATGGCCTCTGCGAATTCTTGCATGAACCCAATTGCTTTATATGCTGTGAGCAAGAGATTCAAGGCACATTTCAAGGTAACACCAAATGTGTTTATAATCTTTGTGCTTTGATGTGCTCCTGTTAGTTATTACTGGCCACGCTACGAGAGAGAGAGAGAGAGAGAGAGAGAGAGAGAGAGAGAGAGAGAGAGAGGGGTAATATTCTAGAATGCTGTTTGATCCTCTGCCAGATCCCATTCTGCCTCATTGACCTTGAAGAACTATGCACTCACAAGTGTTGTATCCTTAGAGATGACAATATTCAGGTGTAAACCGGCTTACAACACACCACAGCACCCTTTCAGTAGGATCATGCTGTGAAAGATGACAGGACCACCCCCCCCCCCTTTTTTTTTTTTTTTTAATTCAGGCTTTCACTCAAATGTAGGACATGGTTGCAGATGTGCTGTTTTTAGGCAATGCATGGGAACAAAGACTTCATGTAACCTTGCTGTCGTTTCTACAGGCTTGTCTGCCTTGTTGCAACACATCACCTCAGACGGCAACAGCAGATGAGATCCAGACCTTGGAGAAGACGAAGGGCAATGGACAAGCCCCAGAGTAACTAACGCAAGGCCTGACACATGAAAGATGTCACTGCCTCATTTTCAACGTGTTACTGTCACTACAGTTTAGGGGCTTTTTCACCCCCCCACCAACACTATTGTCATTGTGTGTTTCTTTTTTACACATTTGAATGTAAAATCTAATTATGCTGAAGTTTTTATTTGTGTTTTGGCAGATTTGTTAACTATTTATGTCGTGCTTTCGGATTGTTTTGTGAGTGTGTGTGTGTGTGTTGACTTTGAAAATTGCGACGTGGCACTGTTTATGAAGTATATGTGGCGTACATAATCAGAACATGACAGGCCCATGAAGGTTTCATGAGGAGCGATGTTTGATGCAGATGCTTTCATGTTGCATGAATGTGTTGCTTCTCACAGTAAGACTGTGCACTCAAAATGACTGCTGTTTAATCTGTAACTGTTTTATGATTTGATGTACTTTTTCATGTATATGGAAAAAACAAAACAACAGCAAAAATCTCAAATAAAAACGAGGATCTAAGAGAGACTGAGGTAATGGATGTGGGTTTTTCATCTTGTTTCATCCATTTATTGAGTTTTTTTGCTCATTTCCTCAAACAAAGAACCAATTTTATTTTACAAGTGCTGTATGCAGAGCATGTGCATGTTAACGCTTAAATAATATAGCCAAAGCTTATTTCTGGCTGATATAAGAATGGCCCATTTCACTAATGTAAAGTTGTTAGGCTTGACTTCGTTGTGTATTTCCCCCTCTGTAACATTGCTCTCACAGTGTTAACAAGTAGTGGAGCTGTTGAAATCATAACACCCTCTCACCCAGTGCCTCCCCAATGTATACAGCTTTGAAATACATAAGTCTCGGCCTATGTAGTAATTTTTGATGATTAGTTAAATTATTGATAAGGCTGGTCCTTGAGAACAGCAGGAAGAAAAAGAAATGTTTGTGGTTGATGTTTTTAAATTGAATGGGAAAGAAAGTAGGGACTTTTTAATGGATTTTTGGAATCGACTCAGCCATACTAAACATAAACAGGTTTTAGACTGCTGTTTTGGTATCAAAAGTGTTGTAGTCATATGCATTTGTCAGTATGTATCCTACGTGAAATACCCACAGTATTTCAAAGACATTTTTTTGTGTGAGAGTAAATTACAGTAAATTTAATAGACTATTATAAATTTAATAGACTTACACAGCTGCAATTGTAAACAGAAGTCCTCTTCAAGTGCACTGAAGTTAATCTACTTCTATGTAAATAGCTCACTTGACAGTACTGAATTTGCTTGGGTTATGCTGCTGAAATATTATGTATCTACATGTATATAGCCTACCGTACGTTTTATTCTCATAATACGCTTAGCCCAAGGCTGCTATCAACTCCACTTTTCAGCACTTCAAGTTCAAGGGCAACCTCTGTGTTGTGTTGTGTTTTGCTTTTGTTTTGTTTTGATTTGTTTATGTGTGAAGGTGACCAGTTTTCTGTCTTTTGTCAATTCAAAAGGTTGATGGTGGGCGATGAGTTGCCATAGACAGGGTGAATCCTCCAGACGTGTCATCAGTGACAGGTGTGAAGACAGCAGCGATGGTCTAATGGCAGAGCCGTCGGCTGTCGTCAGTGGAACATCTGGTCTTGGCGTGAACCTCACAGCCGCATGATACTCTTATCCTCAGGCGCTGTCTTGATCTGGAGCCTTACGTCATTGCACTACTTACAAATGTGTATTGTGGACGTATACGCGTGGGTGACTCCGTCTGAATCACACACACACACACACACACACACACACACACACACACACACACACACACACACACACACACACACACACACACACACACACACACACACACACACACGCTACAGGATTGCTGGGCTCTGAATTCAACATCTGAGAAGGTTATTCAAGCAAACACAACTATTCATCATATCAAACAGATTCGCCAGGTGTGTGGAAGATTGCTAGGAGGGTGGCAGTCACACAAAACCCTTGGTTCAAACAGGAAGCTTCTTGTCTCCCTGAAAAAGGAAGAAAAAAAAAACTGTTCCTTTTTTTTCCTTCTCCAACGCATGTCAGAACTGTGCAAATGAGAGAAAATGATTAGGACATAGCCCGCTTTTCCCCAGTGAGGAGACGAGAAAGGAGACAGAGAGAGAGAGAGAGAGAGAGAGAGAGAGAGAGAGAGAGAGTGTGCTCACTTTATGTTTGTGCAGAAAGCAGTCATCACGACAAAGGGAAATGTATGAAATTGGAAGACGTCAGTGGATCCCCTCCCTTCCCTCCACAGCTCAGCGCTGAATGACTGATTGATGACGGCCTATTTATAATGCATTGTTACATGTGTTGTGCATTGGGACACTTTATGGAAGACTTGAGAGTGAGTGGGAAAAGCAAAAAGAAGTGGGATGACAGAATGGGGTCAGGGGGAGGCGGGGGGTGAGTGGGGATGAGTGTGGTGTGTCTGGATGGCGGGGTGGGGGGGGGGGGGGGGGGGGTGTTTTAGTAGAACACCTGATAGGCCTGTCACAGGACAAGGCCCTGCATAGATTGGAAGGTTTCAAAATCTGTGTTTTTGTCGGAGCCTGTTTTTTTTTCTTTTTTACAGCATGCAGGCTCTGATCAATCTGTCCAACTTGTTGTTACACTGTGTGAAACTGATGTGTAGCTGATTGGCCTCGCGGAGCTATAATCCTCGCTGATGTGGTTTATTTGTGTCTTTCTTGACAGGGAACAGGATTCTCAGACGCGTGAGGCTCTACCTAAAGAGGATAAAAATGAGGAAAGTTCTACACGGTATAAAGAAGTAGTGTTAATTCAACAGTATTCTGAGAATAGAGATTGATTTTACTAGATGTTAGTGTTGAATTCAACTCTTTACATGATGAAATGAACACTGTGAAGCCATATGCAGTATGCTTTATAAAAGTGTACAATTACACGCTCTAAGTTGAATTCACAAATCAGTCTAGAATTAATACTGGTTGTTGTACTGTGGCTACTATGTATACAGTATTATTACTGTATACAGGATGTACTGTAGTAGCCTATGTTTTTGATGAGTGGTTGTGACCTTCTTCTGTGGGCTCATCCTGTCTTTCACTCTTGATTTAACGAATTCATCCAGCGAGTGACCTGCAGGTGACAGGTCAGGCCTCTTGACTGCACATAAAGTGACATCTGAGATCTTTTTATAATTAGGTGAATATTGAGCATTTTCAAACTATTCAAATGTATAAACCCATGATGGTAATAATTGTCATACCACTAAACATGTTTCCTTTTATAACATACTGTACATGATTACATCTTAGAATTGCAGTGATCCGTACAATTGCAGGCACCATACTGTACCGTACATATACACGGTACCTGTACATTTTATGTACATACGTATGCATTTATACAGCCTACATATGTTTTTTTTCTTGCTTCCTGTTTTCTGTGTTGTTAGCGTTGTAGCTGAAAAACGTCCCCATGCAAATTATATGGACCTTATTGATGACAGGGAATGACTGTAATGTATGGTTAACGGCCAACAAATCCACGTTGTCTTTAGATTTTTCTGTTCTGGGCTGAACTCCGGTGCATGACTGGGAATCATATTTTTTTCTTACAGTAAAGTTGAGCTGAAGGGCACGTTTGAGCTTCTGAAGCCTCCTTGTCCTCAATCGAATGGAGGTGATTGGGCCTGGGATCATGTCTGGGCTGAGATTTAATCTGATTATTTTGTTATAAAATGCCTTTGAGGTCTTAAAGATTTTGGCAGCACGACTGTCACTGAACGTTAACCTCAACATCAAACTGAGGACAAAAAGACGATAAGACAGCCTGACTGGCCGTGTTTATTTCTCTCTGTGTTGTGAAACTAGCATCTGGTAGCATTCTTTTCTCTTCACCACAGCAATAACTGCTTTTCCCAAGACGGTGTTATATGTGTCTTTTCTCTCATTTTCATGTGGGAAACTGTACTCCCAATTGGCTGGAAAAAGCTTCTCTAAAGTAAACAGTCTCTGCTAACAAATGGTGCGATATTCGTGTCATCCTTAAACAAGGGAGAGAGAGAGAGAGAGAGAGAGAGAGAGAGAGAGAGAGAGAGAGAGAGAGAGAGAGAGAGAGAGAGAGAGAGAGAGAGAGAGAGAAACAGCAGTCTGACACTTGCCTCAAAGTAATCTCTAAGCAGATAAGACCTAGATATCACGTCCCCGGGTACCAATGAGACTCCCCTGCCTCTGCATTTAATTAAACAGTGTGAAATTAATTAACTAGCAGGGTAGCAGGTAAGGAGATTTCTCACTGGGAACACACAGACAGTGAGTGACACAGACAAGCCTTGTGCTCTCTCTCCCCCTCTCTTTCTTTCTCTCTCTCTCTTCTTGTGTGCAGTGTCAGTGCTTGGTTACTGTATGTGGTCTATTTTGGACATGTTCTTGCATGTGGAGTGTGCACAGAGACAGACTTGGGGCAAAACAAGAGGATTACAGACACAAAGAGTTATCCAAAAACAAGCCCCAAAAATCAAAGTGCGAACCTGTGTTTGATGTGTTATATAAATTAATTACAATTTGCAGTTCTTTATAATAAATCGGTGCAAATTAGATGGAAATGAGATAAAATATTCATTTAGTTATCTGGGGAATCTGCCCAGCAGGCTGTTTTAGACTTCAGTCTGGCTCTCAAACTGCCTGTCCATATGGCAATTATGTACAGTATCGTAGTGTTGCAGGAGTGTTGGTCTGATGCCTACTGGCGAAGAGGGGAGTCTGCCTGCCTGCCTGCCCGTGACAAACTGCTGC
>NC_085869.1:17733676-17751176 GCF_034702125.1 Engraulis encrasicolus
CTAAGTGCATGGGCTTAAATGACATTTTTTTTGTTTGTTTGCGTTTGTTGGTATTTTTATGCAGCTTTTGTTAGATTCCCCCAGACCCTTTGTTTCTGACTGTCTGGCAACAGGGAATGTCTTCTGTGGTTGTAGAAATCAGAAGTGAATGTTTTCTGTTTTATTTTCATTCTCCATAAAATGACACTGCTTTCTCCTTTGCATAGATAATAACTACTTGTGCTTTTCCCCTGTGAGCTAAATACATTTTAATCTCAGATGACCTATGCCAAACTAATGGCCAATCTTGGGCCAGCTGTTTTCCCTCACCCCACCCTCCCTCTGCAGATTAATAAGACCGTGGCCTCCCCGCGCTCCGTGGCTGTCAGGTCAGAGATTCAATACCGCGGCCCAATCTGCAGACCCAAGTATAACTCCATTATGGAGGGGACTTATAAAACGTGGGCTGTGTGACACACAGCGGGTTGATTTAGTTTAATGACCATGACAGTGACAGTGCACTGATGGAAATTGGACTCCCCCCCGCAAATTTACATCACTTCAGGGTACTCGGGGCTCTTTTAGTGGCTGCTCTGCAGAGCACGAGCCATCAGGAGGTCCTGGATATGTCATGCTTGTCACCTCCCTTTAAGTGCATCTGCAGACGTGGGAGGGGGATTAATATTATATAGCCTACGGAAGCACACACTGTCTTATCAGTGCTGTGTCTGCGATAAGCACCTCAGCCCCGGTGAAAAACCAAAGTCTTTCCCCCTGCAAAGAAGAGACAATAATCTTTTCTCCACCCTCGTCTTTTTCCCACAAAAGCAACACGCATTTAGAGTGTATAAATAGTATCTTTGTGTTAGAGAGAGTGTTACTGTGAACCGTATTAAAATCTTGTCTATTGTTAAAATTTGCCACATTTTTTGGTCATTTCATTTCATGGTAAAACCTGAATATATTTTCATTCAAGATGATATTGTGCAATCACAATGTTCTCTGGAGCGCCGTCCTTTCTTTTCCATAGAAACCCCACTCAAATATGAACAGCAGATATTATCTTGCCCTGGGCTTTATGACTTTTTCGATTTCACTCTCTCTGTCCGTTCATAGATGTCAAAGTCAGTCATGCTTTTGCCCTTGCTTTTATGGTGGGTCTGAGAAATTCAAGTGACACTAAAAACAGTTCCAACGCAAAGCCTCTGTCTCAGAATAGTATCATTTAACATCATTTGCATGATCTGGGGACACTGTATAGTTGTTCCATGTGCACTCATTGGCCAACCTGGCTTTGGAAGCTGCAGTCAAATAATATCTACTTGTGCCAAAGATTCAATAAAACAGCATCTCCTTATCGGAGATGGAATGGAATGGCTTTTTTTCAGTAATATGGTACTAGTTAAAACCACTTGCATTAACTCATTGATGCCTAAAGCACCTGCAAAAAACGCCTGCTGAATGCCTAAACCCTTGTTGGAAAAGTTGTCCTCAGCCTATAATAACCTAAATATCATAGCCTCTGATGCACATAAAAGCATGAAATGTTGCATTGAAACCCAAAGACCCGCATCTTGCATTGGACTGTGTTCATTCAGCTGTAACATACCCACATCATTTTTATAAAACAGTTAAAATCTCAAGAGCCTGAATGCAGCGTATATGTGTCTCTAGTCACCAAAGGTCAAACAACATATACGAGTCATCAGGCTACAATGGGTTAAAACCGCACTTGCATTAAGAGTGCAGGTAAAACCCTGTGAAAAGCCTGAAGTGTGATGTGCTGTTGCATTGCTGCCTCTGTCATCAACAGTGTTGCCAGATGTACGATAATTATCGTATTAGTACCACAATTTTGTCCATTTTGTCCTCTGTACGATAAAAAAAAACTACGATGTACGATAATTTCAGAGTTGTCATTCAATTCATTTAGATGCCTTGAAACAACAATTTGGGTCTTGTACGGTCATTTCCTCCCAAAAGGCCCCCAAAAAATGATAATTTTGAGGTTTTGGTACGATAATTCAGCATTTTCCACCTGGCAACACTGGTGCCCAAGCTATTCATCATCACTTCCCCTTCAGACACTTGGCAGAGTCAGCCAGCCAGCCAAGCGCCACTTCTGTTTGTTTGTTAATGTGTGACCTAAAATCTCAGTCCCCGCTGTTGGAAGTGCGAGAGTGAGTACACTAGGTTGCGGCCGGGGAAAGAGAAATGGAATAGTTGGAGAAGTGTTAAAATTATTTAGGTGTTTCGGCCTTAGACATGTCATTTTTTATTGAAATGCTGGCACTTGCTAGTCTTGGCACTCACCTCGCATTAGTACACTTCGATGGAGATGTCAAAGCACAAAGACATGACTGCCATCCGCCTAGCTAGCACATTCTCTACTCTGTCGAGAGCAAGAGATGTGCTTGAACATTGAACAAAAAAAACACATCAGAGAGTGTTAAAATCACTAAGCCAAAGTCAGCGGTGTGATTAGCACAACATGGCTAATCAAATCAGACTACAGAAGGTAATGACACACACCACAGTAGCCAAAGGCCACAGACCGGCGGCCCACGATTCGCTAAATCAAACCAATAATGCGCTTTTTTTGTTTCACACGCAACATGGCGGTAGTCTGCATTTGGCTCCATGCTGAGTGCGAGGACAACCTCAGCCTTTGCGTTTAATCAGCGGGATCAGGGCCGCTGACAGCTTTGGCAGGGCCCAGGACAAAAGTAATATGAAGGGCCCCCCAGCCCAATACATACAATGTAATGGGAATCCAATTCTGGGCCCCCTCTCTCCCTTGGCTCAGGACAACGGTCCACTTTGTCACCCCCTGTCAGCACCCCTGAGCGAGCGAGATTATACAACATATTGAAGCAACCACATGTGATTAATGGTGAGTTGAGAAAAATCAAATCAAACTAATTGCCAGAAGACAACTTGTGTCTTTTTTCCCCACACAGTTTATTATTGGGGTAGGAAACAACAAAAGTAGCTGTGCAGCTGTGACATATTGCAGTTGTCACAGCAGAGTTTAATAAAATCAAACATAATGTAACACAGACAAAAGAGTTTCGTCAGAAATAGAACAATGTTTCTGCAGTTCCACAATGCTTCCAATAGACACCAGGGATAATTATATACAACCAAATAAACATGAAAAAGATAAATAGCACCATTAAAACTCTTTCCCTGTGTTTAAGTACCTTAATTGTGTATCTTCATTTCAGCTTTGAAACTGTTGTGACCATGATGGGTAGCCTTCTATCAGAGACACATTCCAGCCAATACTAAATGAACTAATCTGATTCTTCTTTTCAAATGGAGTCCAAGTTATCAACTTTATAATAATGTAATATCACCTGCTCTTATCATCCACATACTGTACACGTAATCGTAATACTAATCGTAATCGCATACTTTGTAGTACCTTGTAGTAACTCTGTAGTATTGCAGCTTCTGATGGTATATGCTGCTTGTCGTAGGTCACTGGGAAACTGGTCAGTTCACGTAGTTCAGACGAGCCCCATGATGCGGGCGACCCACCAGCGGCAGGGCAGGATGACGCGGCAGGCTACCCGGCAGCCGTGGTAGTTGTAGGGCCAGGGCCAGTAGCCGCCCAGGGGCTCGCAGATCCTCTCGCAGTGGGTGTAGCTGCGCTGGCACTCGGCGCAGCAGATGCCGTTATGGTCCAGCATGGGGTCGAAGGTCATGGGGCCGGCCTCTCCCTCTCCCGCCTCCCCACCACCACTACGTTGCTGTGGCAACAACAGGTGAACGTCATTTTCCTAACAGTCAGGAACAACTTCCCTGCTCTAGCTAAGAGAACTATTGCACTGAGAGAATCTTAATATGTGAAAGTAAGTATATGTGAAATAATCTGTATGTACAGGTATGTGTGCTACTAGACACCTTAATTTCCCTCTGGGTTAGTACATATTACTCGACTCTACTCTACGTACTCTTGTACTCTATTTTGAACATAGTGCTTCTGATAGGCTATACCCTATTAGGGCCGCTGACAGCTCTTGCTGGGCCCAGGACAAAGTCATCTGACAGGGCCCCCAACCCAATACATACAATGTAATGGGTATCCAATTCTGGGCCCCCTATCACCCTGGGCCCGGGACAACATACCTGTTTGTCCCCCCTGTCGGCGGGCCTGCCCTGTAATACAGCCTCATAATGCTCTACAATCTGCCAGGCAAAATGCTGTACAATAGACTTTACTACCATCGCACAACACTATTACAACATTACACTGAGTCTTAAAGGGGTATGCCACTATTTTGGGGCTTAATACAGTTCAAATCGTTGGCCAGGGTTTATAAAGGTGGTAAAGTGTCTTATTTTTCATGTGAGCCGTTGTCTTGTTTTAAGACAAGTTAAAAGAGGGAGCATGTCGCTAAGCTAGTGAAAGTCAATGGATCCGTGTAGCATGCTACAATGCTACACGGATCGATTGACTTTTACTAGCTTAGCGACATATTCCCTCTTTTAACTTGTCTGAAAGCAAGACAATGCTTAACATGAAAAATAAGACACTTAACCACCTTTATAAACCCCAGCCATCGATTTTAACTGTATTAAGCCCCAAAATAGTGGCATACCCCTTTAAGTAACACGTAACGATTTGGTGAAGGCCATCCTGGTAACAGCAAATTTCTAAAAGGGTCCTTGTCTTAACGCAGATTGTCAAATTATATTGGCAGATTGTCAAGTTATAAATAATGAAAAAAAATCACAAAGTAAAATTTTTGCACACTGGTGCAAAAAATATAACTCTCATTTCTGAGGTCTCAACAAAATCTGACAACCCTAATTCAAAGAGCCTTCCTGTCACTTCCTATCAAGCTTCTCCATTCAGCACTCTTCAGTGAATTTCTCTCAAGGAAGCCCGTCGGAGAAGGGACGGCTAAGGTAACCCATCCAGCATGTCCTTGCCTAATATGTTATTTATGGACATGAAAAAAGAAAGCTGTATGAGCACTGACATGGTAGATGATCTCGTGGGGGCAGCAGCGCAGTACTCACGTGGTAAGGGTTCTCCGGGTTAAAGGCAGACGCGGACCCCTCCCTACCCTCCTCCTCACCCGTTCCAGAGGTGACATTCTGGGCAGAGGCGGGGGTGTCGAGAGCCTCAGCCTCGAAGACCTCGTTGTCGTACTGGCGCTTTGTGCGCTCGACGTCTCGCCTCTCCCTGCCTCCCGCTCTGGAATCTAGCAGATGAACAGAGCCGACATCTCACTGAAGAATATTTGTATGAAAAATACATATGCCATGGCAACCGCAAATTAACAGAGGCTTCGAGGCTTTGAACCGAGAGTGAGGTCAGTAACGACACCAACAGTGAGGTCAAGTAAACACAACAGCACGCTTACAATCTAATCTTTGAAGACAGTATGGATGGCCTTGACACTATTATACTGTACTTCTGTTGTAGAAAGACTCCCCAATCCATTTGAGAATTACCACATGGGTTAAATTGGCTTTTATATAATGTTATATAAAATACTGTTTGAATATAATTATGCTAACCGAGACCCGTAGTATTTCTTGTAACATTTCACTACTGGCTGTTTGCCAACTGAATATGGAACAAATAAACTGTCAAACTTGTCATAATCCTTTATAATGAGAACTGACAAATTGAGGCAAAGTGGAAAACCTTTCTTTCTGGGGTTGAAGTGTTGGTATCATTAAATGGGATGTTTGACATACCAAGTAATATAACACAGGGAATTAAGGAATCTAAAGAAAGATAACACACTGTAGACTATCTTGCCACACAGGGAGCATAGTCCTACTAAAACGGCTGCCACTCAATTCAAACTTCCACTCTTCTGGACTCATGACGTGAGGCTTGACGTCATCGATGACATCTCAACATGAAGTCTCAATATGATATTTGATCCAATATCTTGCATGATTATCATCATTATCAACAGGATTCAGAAGTTTTACTCTCTCATTTCACACATCTTTTTCACATCTCTAGTCTAATGCTCTACCTTTATGCCCGATGTCATATACTGGTTGGAATCCAGCCTGGGTAGTTTCCCAAACCTAAGCCCATCTCTGTCTCCCTCTCTCAAATATTTGCTGTTTGTCCTCTACTCGCCAATCACATAAAGGGTCATCACCCCTATTTTCTTTTTTAAAAGAACAACATGGCCTTGCCGTGACTTCAACGGTAGGGCACTGCACTGTTACACAAGGGGCCCGGGGTTTGATTCCTGCCCGGGTTCATTTCCCAATCCTCCCCCATCTCTCTCTCTCCCACTCGCTTCCTGTCGCCATCTCAAGGCACGAATAGACCAGGGGTGAATTTCTCAAAACCTAAGTTGCTTACTACATTAGCTACTTTGTTGTTTTCAATGCATTTTCCCATCGGCAACTACCGAAGTTGCTAACAGGCTAACAACTTCTCTTTTGAGAAACTCACCCCAGATGCGATTTGAGCAATTCCAGCGTCAGAAGTAATTGACTTTGTATTGAGTTGCTGCCGGCAGAGGAGACAAAAGCGATTTGGGCGGCTAGAGGCGATTTCAGCGACTTGAGTGACAGCTTGTAGTTGGACTTGAGTGATTATTATGCAAATGAGCTGTGATGTGGCTCAGCGACAGCCGCCACGGCCAACGGGAAAGCTGGAATGCTTGCATCCAACTTTTAACGGACATACAGTACTCTGTTGCTTCTATCGCTCGTATCGCTCTTGTTGAACAATCCAGAGATTCACTGACGCTTAATCTTGTCGCTGCCCGTGTATTCACCCAGTCATACTGTCCTTTCTTTTTATATATATATATATATATATATATATATATATATATATATATATATATATTTTTTATTTTTTTTAGGGTCTTTTTATGCCTTTATTGACAGGACAGTGTGAGATGCTGACAGGAAGTGAGTGGGAGAGAGAGATGGGGGAGGATTGGGAAATGACCCCGGCCGGACTCGAACCGGGGTCCCCATGGGCATGCAAGCCCAAATGTGGGGGGCTTAGCGCGTTGCGCCACAGCGCCCCCCCCCATACTGTCCTTTCTAATAGAGGCATAAAAGCACCTTTAATTTATTTTTTGTTTTACAAGTGTTTTGAGACCATGATTTATGTTGATATTGCACTCTAAACAATAAAATATTATTATATTAAAACATTTTTTTTAAGAAAAGAAGAACATACCATACGGGTACGTGGGGCGTAACCAGAAGATGGGCAGATGTCCACAGAGGTTGAGGATCCTGCTGGTGAGGAAGCTACTGTCCTGCAGTGGCTCCTTGGCGGCGACCCAAATCACAGACTTGTCATCGAACCTGGCCGGCATGACCTCATCCTCCTAGACAGGAAGACAAACAGTCACCAGGGTGTGACAAAAGCTGAAATGCTTACAACGTCACCATCACACACATATATGAGGATTATGTGGACACAGTGGAGCATTCAGAATAAGGTTCTGAGAGGAGGGCTACTGTATGTCAAGTTCAAGGTCAAGTTCAAGTGTACTTTATTGTCAAAACTCTATGTAACATGGTTAGCAGCACAGTAGTTTGAAATTGCATTTGACCATTCTCCAATGTGTAATGGCTCATTCTTTTGAAACTCGGTTGTCGGCAGACCCAAGTTCATTCTTCCGACATCCGTTGTAAATTTGTTCTATTGCAACAGTACAAATGTCTGAAAACGCTAATGTTTAATGAACTCGGAGTACACCAACGGGTTTCCGACTACCGAGTTTCATGAGCCATTACAATGTTATTTACCATCATTAGGCCTACATTACATTACATAGCATTTAGCAGACGCCTTTGACCGAAGCCACTTACAAGGAGAACATTTAAGCAAGAACAGGGTAAGGCGCAGTGTGCAAGCGCAGTTGCAATACTGACAGCATTGTCCTTCACAGAGTGAAGAAGAAGACGTATCAAAGAATAAGATGCATTAAAAAGTGGCAAAAAGTAAACAAAGACATAAAGGCGCAGTGTGCAGTTGCAACACTGACAGCATCACATCACATACATATGAGGACTATGCACCATGCAGCATGCAGTGTAAGGTTCTGAGAGGAGGGCTATGTCATTACCATCATCAAACTATATAACTGCTCTATTAAAGCATCTCTTGCGCATCTGAACATACAGTTGATGGTACAAAGTATTTATACTATCTGTGTTCTGTCACTCCCTTTTAATGCAATTTTCATCTCTTAGATGAACATATTCAGAGAAGTGACCGAATGAATAGAATATTGTAATTGTGAATATTTTGAAAAGTTTTCTTTAAATGTCTTTTAACGCCTCAACACATCTATACTGTCTACTACAGTAAAACCACAGTATTATTATTTTCGACTTCAAAAAAACAGGATATAAAGACCTCTATCGTTGTTTATCAATTCAAATGTTTCCTGACTTTACTGTTGCTGGAGTACAAGTAAAGACAGTCGACCATAATGTCAGTGCTACGGAGAAACCCTTGATTAAAATAATACTCTGCATTTTTCAACTTGATGGCAAGTCAGTCATTATTCTTTAAGGTGTCAAATTGATTTATCATCATACACCGTGTAATGTGCGCACATGTGCTATGCCTTTGTGTTTACTGCACGGATGATGTTTACTATTTCAGCTTGCTGACTCTTCATTTATGTGTTCCACATGATGGATGGTGAACTAATGCAGTCTTGAAGTGTGAGAGAGTCTGCGCTGTATGTTATTCCCCTAATTCATTTCCTGTTCTCCTTCTCTTGTCTCGTTCTTTTTCTTTCTCTTTCTCTTTTTCTCCCTCTCTCTCTCTCTCTCTCTCTCTCTCTTTCTCTCCCTCTCTCTCTCTCTCTTTCTCTTTCTCTCCCTCTCTCTCTCTCTCTCTCTCTCTCTCTCTCCTGGTTCCTGTCTCCAAGGCCTGCCCGGGGCACATGCCCCCCCACCCCCTTTTGAGTTGATATTTCTCCAAGCTTATTCTTGTTAAAGGGAAGATGTTCTTTGCCAGTGTCGCCATAGGCTTTTCTTGGGGCATCTGCGCCTGTGCTTCCGTATACAGTGCCTTTAGACAATGCTAATTTTTAACAAAGATGCACAAACAGATTTAAACTAATCTTGCATTGCATTAAGTAGGTATTCACAACATTAGATGCTCAACAACAATATGCTGCATGTGTTGGTAGACGAAATGTAAGGGGAGAATTGGATAGGAACCGTAATTTTGCCATTCTGTGGAATTACATTGCGATTTACAGTATGTCATCACATAACAATCTGATATGCCCACTTTTCATTAATTTGCTCAAATGTAAGTACAGTATTATATGCGATATTACATAGTACTAAAACCATACCAGTTCAATCATCAAAGAGTCTTTGTTGACGGTCTCCACCTCTGGAAGTTTGGCTTTGATTTGGGACTTGATGTAACACTTCTCTCCACCGGAGAAACGGATTCCAGTAACTCCCTACTAAAAAAAAAAAGGATCAAAGGAGATATCAACATTTTCTCACAAACAACTTGCATCCAAGCAAATCCCTACAAGCTATCATCTAATTGGAGAAAGAGTAAGGATAAGAGATAGGGGGGAAAAAGTCAGGAAGGAGTAAACAAAAAAAACTTCCAATTTGGAAATCATGTATCTCTACTGCCTCTTCGTCTCCGCTGCCAATTTTGAACCTCTCCAGGTTATTTTCAGAGTCGATCTCCATGGAGCCCTCTTCAGTCTTGCCATTGATGCTGACGCTGTAGCGTACGTTGTACACCTGCAGAGAAGGGAAGTATACACAGAAATCATCAAGTGATTGTCATCTCATCTGCTCTTCGTGTAGTCGTGTAGCAAGACCCCCTATACACTCTCACAGCCCTCAGAGGAGGAAAAAAAAACATCCTAGCCTACGTTGGGGTTGAACAAGACAATCTGAGAGGTGAATTATATATTAATGGTATGAAAGCAGTGAAGAGTAAGTCTGCAAGTGTTAACTGTGTATCTAGGAATAAAACTCCACATCTAAGATGTGAAGCATAAGGAGGACAGTTTGTGTGTACTGGCATGTGGTTTGAAGACTTTCTGAAAAGTCTCATGAGCCATTACAATGTTACCATCACATGCATACATAGGAGGACTATGCACAGTGGAGCATGCAGTGTAAGGCTCTGAGAGAGACTCATCATTAGGGGGGGGATGGGGGGGATTGTCCCCCCTTCTGGTTTTGATATCGCCACTTTTTACACATCATTTTAATCAGTTTAATGTAATTCCATTGAATTGCTTAAAATCTGAAACATATCTCCCCTTCTGGTTTTCTGACAAATCGCACCATCATCATCATCATCATCATCATCATCATCAATAATCATCATTACTTCTGTTGTTCAATACACATGTTATAACACAAACTATAAAACTGCTCTATTAAAGGATCTATTGCACATCTGAATACATAGTTGATGGTATTTCTATACTGTGTTCTGTCGCTCACTTTTAATCTCACAGGCATCTCTGCCCCATACTAGTGCTGCAGGCTACGGTTTGCTTTCCCTGAGTCGTCTTATGATAGACAGTATTAGACACACAGCTCCGAAATTCCTTCACATCGGTGCTGCCCAGAGGTTTGGTCCAATTACAGTCATGATTGTAACGTAATGCCTAACAAGAGGCTATGTGTTGGCCTTGGGCAAAAATGAAAAAACAACTCAAGCTGTCTGCTGTTAACCTGAGCTTGTTATAATATGCACAGAATAGACATTCTGTAGTAATAATGAGAAAATGAACAGACCACTAATTTACCTGTTATTCCCATCTTAAAAGTGTTCACTTAAATACCAGCCTACTGCAGATCTGGTGATGACTGGAAACTGGATGTTGCTATTGCTGAACAATAGAGGTGTGATCATGTGACTTACATCACCCAACATTCAGACATTTTTTTAAGTATTGCCCTTTAAATGGCTACAATTGTGCATCCTGTCATACAGTAGCAAGTCCAAATGTGTCAACGAGCATTACGCTTACAATGCAGTCTCAAACCAAACAAACAGTAAGTCATGGACAGGAATGGCATGAGCATGAGGCCTACATTTTTGTCGGTGACTTTCCAGAGATAAAGGGCCCCAAAGACTCCAAGGAGCATGAAGGTTGTGCCCGCGATGATGAGAGCTATTGTTCCGACCCTCCAAATCCAACTTATTCTGCGGGGCTGCAGTCACAAAATACAATGATTTCGAAAACAATCGTTAAAATGGAAAAAAAAATGTGTTCTAAGAAGAGAAGTAAAATATTTTAGATATCACATCTGACTTCCCAACCATTACGCAGCGTAGATTATAAGAAGTTAGTTATATTCCAAACACAGCATCAGTCAAACACGACATTGGCCGTCACATTGCAAGTTTTGATATCTTTCTTTCACGTTCATCGCCATGGCTTACCGTCGAGAGGCCTCTCTCTGGATCGACAGCGTCTTGGGTGAAAGGGATTTTCTCCTCCATCGTAGGATAGTGCATACACCCGTGTTTCCCAAGCCTCTCTCAGGTAAGAAATGCCCACCCAGAAAAACGAGGGACCATAAAGGGCTCTGCATACTTCACGTGCGCATTTTGTCGCGTGTGGCGCGAGAACCATTAATGACGTCATCACTTGCGACAGACTATTCATACTTCAGAAGGCTTTCGCTCGCATTGTCGGAAGTGCCTTCTGCTGTTCATGAGAGAAACGGCAGCGTGAGTTCTACGGATGTATAAAATAGAAAGCCAAACACGGCTGCTGTAGGGCTACTGAACGTCTGACTTGTGACTTACCACATTGAAACATATATTTTTTGTTGTAGCCTACATTGCCAGATCATTCCAAGACCATATGAGAGCATTGTTCTGGCGGCAGAATTTATAAATAGATCGCCGAACACAACGTGCTTCTGAACAAAGTAAACAATTGTTTCACTGAACAACATTTAAGAGAGAAGATAAAATAACTCTCTATGACATTTTATTATCCTCAAAATGGTGCAGGATCCATTCTGTAGTAGCCTACAGTAGTTGTAGCCTCTCTTCGCAACTCCTGCTTTGTCTGCCTACCTGCATGTTCGCTGGTGGCGCACGACATGTTACAAAAAATGTGGGGTGCACGACGTCGCGACACGGCAGCTCGCGCCACGGCGTGTGACGTCATTTTGGGTCACGTGATGGCGCGAGTGAGGTCGCGAGTGAGGTCGTGAGTGAAGTATGAAGGAGACTTACACCAGTCACGCCAAGTATGAATCCCCCTTAAGTCTGGCATGTCGTGTGAATGAAAGCCAAACCGCAGGTTGGAAGAGTTATTGGATCGTTGCTGTTTTTTCCGGCGCTAAGTCATGAGTATTCATGTGGAGCTTTGCAGTCACTTTTCACTCACACAGGTTACTGTCCAGGATACCATGGCAGCACCATTAACGGTCACAAATACTGTCTATGTGTATCACATTAGGACAAACTAGTTATTACTGGAAAATATTAGCATAGAATTTGTTCTGGGATATTCAAAGGGGATTTGATTTGGCGCAGTCATGCGCACAAGCTGACTCAGAGCATTGGTAATTTGAGTGCAGCAGCCACTGAAGTTACACTTAAATGGATTGCAGTTCCTGGCGTGTGTGTTTATGCCAGAGGAAAGTCTTGATGCTGTTAGTGACGTGTTGAAATGACTGCACTGTGTCAAACTGTCTGGAATTTGAAACGGATGCACGCGGAAAACACCAAAAACTTTCCACTTTCCAGCAGCATAGTTTGCTTACAGTCGATGGGGTCTTTATCCTGTGTGAAGGAAATGAGTTGTTGCAGCTGAGTAGTAGTGGCGGGCATTGCCAATAGAGGGCTTGACATATGAAATGATTGTATATGGCCTGTGACAGTGATTGGTGGGGAGGGTGCTGAGGCAAAGGCTCAAAGCGCACTCCCGTGGCGTTCCCGTGGCGCACTGCTGATTGGTGATGACTACGTGTGCCACCCACTCCTCCGCATCCACATCTGCACACTTCAAAGCGGCAAAAAATAACTTTTGGGATGGGTGCTGCATATACAGTAACACGCGTTGCACTGAAATTGATTGGGATTAATTTATAAATTATTACTCCACTTTTTTTTTTTAGATTTGGACAAATTGTTCAAATTGGTTCTGCTAAGACCAGCTGTGTGGTAGCCTATAATGGGAGCCAGTCAGACATACTGGCTTGAGTGATTGCTTTTTAAATCTTCATTAAATCCATCTCTGGATTTTAATTATTCATAATATTCAAAATAGATTTCCTAAATGTTTAGAACTTTGCTATACCCAGACTTGTACCTCAGAAACTGAATCTAATTTTGGATTTTTCATCAGATGATGTTTATTATATTATATAGGCTGGAATACCTACAAAATGTAAATGTAGGCCCACCATCCAATTCACAACAGTAAGTCAAATCGATTTGAGCATCAAAGCTGTCAAAACAATTGAGATGTGTTTCTTGTCCGCGCCACAAAAACTCTCATCAGAGGGAAAATGGAAGTATAATTGCACAAACACCTTCAGCAGCTTTTCTATAACCATCACTCCACGTATTCTGCAGGATCTGCTGTAGTGTACGCGTATATCCTCTGGTACGGCAAATCAGTTAATGCCTCATTAGGGGAAGCTTCTTAGTTGTAATTCACCCCAGTAGTACATGTAAGCAGTGAGCTGCGTGGGCAGATCCATGATCCATGAGTAATACCAGTGCTGCTCGTGCACCAGATTTTAAAAAGATGTCTAATTCACAGTGCTTATGGGGCCTTTAAAAAGCACCGGGACATATACAAAGGGAACTTTAGCTTTACCATAACATGTATAGGTGTAGTCTACGTAGAACGCAGGTGTACACAGTATACCCACCTCAAAATTTCAGGGATTTCAGTATACCCACGTAGCCCCTTAATGCACGCCATACCTCCAGTGGCACGCTGTAATAGTCATTGAAATGTAACTACCATAGCACTACAATACTATGACACAACACAGGCCCTTTAGTAATGCACCACGACTTAGTCATTACCATACTGGTAACAACAAATGTATAAAGCCGCGTCTTAAGGGGTTAAAACTAATTGATCCAATAGCACAAATACATAGGCTACAGTATACCCACCTCAAAATTGCTCAAATATACAGCATACCCACCATTAAAAAGTAGACTACACCACTGCCATAACATGACTGCATAAGGGGCATCTTTGGATGGGATGCTGTGAAAGTCTGTCTATAAAAAAGAAATCCCAAATGAAATCCCTGTTGGTTTGGTTGATGAAACCTAACTCTATTTCTTTTCATGGAGCTTGTGGTTGTTTTTTTTGTGTTTTTTTGGTCTGTACTGGAGTTCGAAATAGTCATTAGGTATTCATAGGCACACATGCAGTGGCTCTCAATATTGTTTGGTATCACACTGTCTCCCTTTGTCAACGGTTTAATTTAGTGCACGCTATTGTAAGACACTGGGAAACGAAGTCATTTGCATTTGCAAATGACATATTCTTGGAAATGTTCACAGCCAAAACACAATTTACATTTTACAGGCAGTGGATGTTGGAGGAGGAGAGCCGCCATGCCCTTCCCCTCCCCGCTCCACACATTATGCTCTCCTCTCTCTATTAATAGGCAGGCCATGTTGTGGCTAAACTGAGGCTTAACATTCAAGAATGATATGACTTGTCATGTCGAATGACCTTTCAGCATTCTGCTAGATAGGAGAGCAGTGGGAGGTGGGTCCGGTCTAAGCTCCACTCCACATACTGTACATGCATTTTGTAGCTCACCACCACCACCAGCAGCAGGATTTTTTGAAAACTGTTGTTTATTTGTGCAACATTTGTGACAAAAATCCGATACAAACACAAACACATTTAGTACTCTATCATTGATTGATTGATTGAAGTTTCAATATGAATTATTCTGCTTGATTGACCCGTCAACTATCCATATGGCACAGAAAATGAATCCCCACATATCCGATATAAAATCATCAGGGTGTAGTTTTACCATCTCTTATAGAAAAATATACTCTGTATTTACAAATAGGTTTAATATCATCAAATTAGAAAGTCATAAAAGAGACATAGGGACAGACATCCACGGTACAAACACACTTAAACACAGTGGGCTTCGTATTTTCATGATTTCGAAAAGCTATCATCGTCCTCATCGTCATCATCTGTCGAAAATGTCTTTGTGGAATGTGTGTACAATGGAATGGCCACCTCCTCCGATTCCGGGATCTTCTCCGGCTGCGACGAGCACACGAGTATGTACTCGAATTTCCTGTGCGGAACTTTTTCATGCAGGCCGTAGGGAGAGCTTGTCTTGGGCGTCGTTTGAGCCTTGTTGCCGTGGTGGTGGTGGTGGTGGTGGTGGTGGCTCTCCCTCTGAAGACTGTCCCTGGGCAGCGTGGCTGTCTTGGCGAATGTTGAGAGATGTCTGTTGGATGGGTTGCCATTGGGCCTGGTGGCGGTGGGGCTCCAGCATCTGTCAGAGTGGCCCAGGATCTTGCACTCGCTGGTGCAGGCCCAGAGTGCTGTGAGGAGGGCGGGTGGGTGGGGGTGAGGGGTGGGGGTGGGGGTGGGGGTGGAACAGCGGAGCAAATTTCATTTCACTTAAAGGTCACACATGAATCGATAGGCCTTTGAACACTGACTGTCACTTGCTGGGACACAAGTATAATATGTGGCGTTAATGGAGTTCCATGTGTTCAATATGATGCAGCTGGTTGTCACGTGAGAAGACACCTGGATATTAGAAGTAGGCACAGGAGCGGAGCTTTAGGGGGGGGGGGCAAGCAGGGCATTTGCCCCTGGGGCCAGGGCCCTCCTGTATTGTTGATGGGGGCCCTATTGTGACCATGGTAAGTTGTTTGAGGGGCCCTATCAGTGTTTTGACCTGGGGCCCTATAGTGCAATTGTTCCGCCACTGGGTTTGCACCAATATATTACAGGTTTCAGATTCAGATTCAGGCTTTAAAAACCTCTAGTGCATGGGAAAGATGTCAACTTACAGTTAGGCATAGCCAATTAAAATAATGTGACTAAAAACCTATGAGGTGCCGGCCTTTCAAAGCTTTCTTCCATTTGAATATCAAAAGGGAACTCACCATTAACAGGTTGGCAGTCCTTTTTGTTCCCATCGCTGATGTCTGAATCGCTGTCATTGATGTCACTGTCTCCTTTCCCACTGTCCTTTCCACTGATCTGTGGGTCCCTCGCTGAGATGGTTGTCATTGAATTGCCCTTCCATATTGTAATCGGTCTTATGGTTTCCTTTCCATAGCCAGGCAAGGTGCTATAGCCCTATAATGGAAAAAACACATTACATGCTGCACATGACAAAAGACTATCAGTGGCATATGTACATTTAGATACATTTATGGGCAATAATTCACACATACCTCCACCTTGCAGTTGATTGGCTTCCCTTTGGGATTGAACGCGTGGCTTTTCTCTCTGACAGTCTTGGGGCTGCTTGGGCACATGTCATTACCGGATGCAGGTGCAGCAGTGGGGTTGATGAACACAGATGTGTTTGTGAAAGGCTGTGCGTCAAACATGTTGCCAGGGTGCTCTGATATGAGGGAGACCATATTACTCTCTCCCTTTTCCAGGCGAGGCACGTTTTCTTTGTCACGAAACCCACCTCCTCCTCCTCCTCCTCCTCTTCCTCGTCCTCCTCCTCCTCCTGCTCCTCTCTTCTCTCTTTTGTGTCGGCTGCAAATGGTGGTAATTAAGATAATAGCGAGTAACAGTACTGTGCAGCTGCTGGCTAACACCACAATAATTACAATTGACATGTCCCATTCATGAGGCTCGTCCTCGCCCGTTTTGGCATACAAGTTGTCAGTGGGGGGAGCGCCGGCGGTGAGGATGAAGTGCACTGTTGCCATGGAGGTCAGGGAGGGCTGGCCATTGTCACTCACGCTGACCGTGACTTTCAGCACCTCGTCCACCTCGAAGGTGAGCTTGCGGTGCATGTAGATCTGGCCCGTGGCCCTGTTGATTGAGAAGCCCAAATCCCCCCCGCCCTCTGTTGTCAGCTTGTAAGAGAGCTCTGCGTTTTTGCCCTCGTCGGCGTCCCTGGCCTTCATCTGGGTGACGATGTAACCCGCCGGGGCATCCCTCGGCACCAGAATCTCAGCAGTGCCGTTATTCAGGATGGGATGAATTATAGAGGGTGGGTTGTCGTTCTGGTCGCCTATTTTTAGACTGATGGCCGCTGTGCTGTGGAGCTGGGGCCAGCCGCCATCGCTGGCTTGGATTCGGATGTCCAACTGTTTCATGACCTCATAGTTGAAACTTCTCAGAGCGTACACCGAGCCAGTGGCTGGGTCCAGGGACACAAAGGTTGACACCAATGACCCCATCACCAGGCTGTCCAGCAGCTTGTATGTGATTTTGGCATTACGCCCCAAGTCCACATCTGTGGCAACCACTGTCATGATGTATGCACCTGGTGCATTGTTTTCCTCGATGGAGACTTCATAAAACGGTTTGCTGAACAGCGGTGC
>NC_085869.1:17756176-17883676 GCF_034702125.1 Engraulis encrasicolus
CACGAGGGTGCGGGGCCCAACGGTGAGTCAGTTCTGTGTCGCTAATTATGAGGGCCCCCTTTAAGCCAAAAGTGCCCGGGCCCTATTTCTCCCCCAGTCCAGGTCTGGTGATGTTATATTGATTCCGCTCTGCTCGCAGTGTCTGGAGACAATAAAGAGATGGAGTATTTCAGTTAGGCGCCTCTTTGTGATTTTGCTTAGAGCGAGAGACGCTGATGTTAAAGGCTTCTCTGCGACTCCCAGCTCGCACATAAACAGATGCTCACAGATGGGCTGAACCTGAGATGCTGGAGCCGCTCCAGTCTCGGCAACTATGCATGCAGAATTCTTCCTCAAACTTTTGGCACCAACTTCCTGTTTCATCCATAGACATGGGCTGAATCTCAAATGGTGCACTTGTGCACTTTAGTGTTCATGTTTCAGTGTGTATGCCGTATTAGTTACGCACTGAAACATAGTGCCCGAAGTGCACAAGTGTACCATTTGAGATTCAGCCAGGGTTAGTTTGGTTGGAGCAATAGAGTTTTTTCCAGGTGACATGTTTTGAAGAACACTTAATGTAACAGCCAATTCAATATGTGCATTAAGGCAAGTGGTAGGCCTACAATATGTTGTAAACAATGGTTTGCCTTGAACAGCTTATTCATGCTAATTCTCATTATATCCCCGGATACTGTATATACTAAGGTTTTGCCTTGACCGCCACTGTATGCTGCAGATATGTTATTTTAACATGATAACCTTTGAACTTTTGAATAAATACAGGAGCTGATTAACTTTTGGAGTCCAATAATTTCAGAAAGACCAACCCTCAACATGGCTGATAATTTGCATGAAAACTTTTGAATGGGTGGACGGATTTGCACCAAATCTTGTGTGCTATCTAGAAAAAATACATGTTGGATGCCTGAAATGTTCAAGATGGCATTAGCTTAAGGTATTAACCCGGGGATTGTGGTGGCATTTCTGACAGTATGGGACGACTGTTAGTTGTTGTTTCAGTAAGACTCGCATTGTTCATATCAGTATATTAAACAGTAACGAGCAAATAACAGTAGGCCTAACGCACAAATGATAACAGTTTCTTGTCCATATCTATTTATAAAATATCCCCATGCTGTCGCTCAAGTAATATTAGCTTGATGTTAGTTGCCTAGTCACTGGCAGCACATCATTGTCACTGTAGCTTGTTATGCTGATATGTTGCTAATGGGGCTACAATCAAAATTATATTGAGAGTGATTAGATCTCCTCATAGTTACCGCGTGGCGCCAACTTGGCTTCTGACATTTATCAGCATATGCACAGCCAACTTGACCTGTCATAGAGCAAATCCATCTGGGGCATGTGTCTGACCTTTTTGACCGCCGCCTTTTTGTCATGACTGGAATTAAAATGACAAGCCCCTTCCTCTTTGCCATCACCTGCGCCAGCCTGCCTATCGAGGAGCGCGGCTTTGACAGTAGGAATACAAATTATGTTGGAGGGAGCCCACACTTATCATGATTCCAGTGGCAAAATGTGCCACGGCTAACAGCATAGACTCTGTGAGCTGGAGAAAATGGTGCTTTGTGATGTGAAGTCATCTGTGAATAATAGACTTTATTTTCCCTTTCCTATACTTGCAATCTATTTAAAGATGTCTCGTTTTCATCACCAAAAGGTGTTAGCTCATAGCACTTTCCCAGTTGTAGCCATTCAGCTAACAGAGCTCTTTGTATTTTGTCTGAAAAAGGCTAGCACAGTGCAAATCTGATTTGAAAAGACCATAAAGATCACATCAGCCATGATCTCTTTACTTCCTTTTTTGATGCCAAGACTAGGGCTGCACGATATCTGAAAAAAAAACTGGATACTCGATAACAGCATGCAATACCTCGATAACGATATTTAAATTATATTTAGAAATACAGTTGAGTGTTTCTTGTCGCTAATTTGTCAATCTGTTGAGGGGGGCATAGCTTTGGTCATGGAGGGCTTCTTGGGAACTTGTTGACATTCAGCAAGTGGAATGCACAGAAATGTTTTACTTGTTCGCAATAATAAGGTAATTTTCACGATACGCATATCGCCCCTCTTGATATCGCGATTTCGATACATTTTCGATATATTGTGCAGCCCTAGCCAAGACATCCATTCTAATCAGCATAACTTGTAAAGTGCTCTGTATCATAACCAAAGGTTAAAAAAAAAACACAGGGCCAGTGATGAACCAAGAAGGTGGCTGTAGCCATAGCCTGTACATGCTGCTGCAGCCTGCCTCTAGCTCGCCTCTTTCTCATCTGGTGTTGCTGAGCCAAAGTCCAGAGAGGAAGCAGGCTAAAAGTAGGTTATGTCTCGTCTGCCTCCTCCTCTCCTCCGACTGAGACTTGGCGCCTTCTCACCATCTGCTGTGGTGCTTCACAGGTCACTATTGTGTTCTTCGCCAAACAGCTATGAGAAAAATGATTAATTAACATTTCCGAAAAGGTGTGTATAGAGAGTCCAATTCGTTTCTTCTCTGAACATTTCATTCGTAAACCCCCTTTCAACGTTGTGTTGCCCATTGTTTGGATTTTAAAATGTTGTCAAATGGCTCACAGCAATCTCTCCTAATTACGTGTACAGGCCTATGTTTTGCACAGACGCATTGAGATAGGCCTACTGAACATCATGTTCTTTTGAAGCAGGAAAGTGGCAGTGAGTGTAGGTGGATATGTGACCATGTGAAGCTCAGCTGGTATTGACAGGAGACAAGCGCAGACAAAATAAGGTCCTTTGTGCCCATATGGAGAACAAGACGAATGGAGGAACAAGCACCTGGCACATTTCCAACCATTCCAGACACTGCTGGGTAGTTTGTGCAATTGAACTATCTAGGCTACAGTCACTCCGCCGTTGATGTGTGTTTTCACAAAAGATAAATGCAGTGTGGAAAATAATATTTTTAGGCCCCAGCTAGACACTTCCAGAGGTTAAAGCATAGAGGTAAATCAATGTTTTGTCTTCCACCTTCAGTTGTAGTCCGGGCACGTGAAAACAGCCAAGCAGAGAGACAAAGAGAAGACAATTAATCGAGAAGAGACAGAAAAGTGCTTGGAGTGCTCTTGAGCGACACTTCAACATGGGAAAAAAAATCATGTGTCTGATTTTTTCTCTCTCTGTCTCTCTCTCTCTCTTCTCTCTCTCTCTCTCTCTCTCTCTCTCTCTCTCTGTTGCCGTTTGCCCAAGATGAATGGGCTTTTCAGATTTAAGAAAGTGCATGGTTGAAATACAAAGAGGGGCTCATCTATCAGAACTGAATAGCCGTGTGCTGTGCTGCATGGAGGGGGAGGGAGGAGGGCAGTGGGACTGTGAGGCTTGGGGGGGCTGTGGGCCTCTGATTAGACCCTAGGCCAGCCACTCTCAGGGTCTGCCGCCGCGCAAAAAAACATCAATCCTCTCTCTTTTCTGCCTCCAATGCCTTTGAACTGCAGGAGACAATTTCTCCACTGTAAGCTCTGTTTTAGACATTCTCTGAGAGACTTGCTAACATCCGCATATGTTACTGAACATTTCATGCCACTTTTCACATGTTCAAGGCAGATTTTATCTGAGGGAGAAGCAGTCAGAGGGGGGGGGGATGCCATCTGAAGTACGCTATGTGAGCCTTGCTTGTGCCAAGATTCGGACCATTCTCATTTCTGAAACATAAAGTACCAGTATATGAAGAATAATAAGTCACGGTACACAAATCCCTTGTTTCCATAGACATACGAAGAACTGTGGCCTTGGGGAAATACAGGAAACAACGGAAGTGATGAAGAGAAATAGGTGAAAAGAGTGAGTCAAAAAACAAGTTATTTTTTCACAAGTTTTTGAGTTACTGACAATTACATTTACAAAGAAGACAATGCTCAAGGAACTGTAAACATTCTACGCCGGAAAGCTCATTGCAGCTCTATTGTGCGAAAACAGCACATTCATTCATTTTTATGTACAGCACCCACCGTGTTTAATGTCCACCGAGACCAGGCAAGAGCACTGTGGTGCAATAAATGTCAGGCTAACATTAAATCAAACTGACATATCTTCTTAAGGATGAGGCCATTAAAAATTAACATGATTATTTAGACATGCAATGGCAGAGCTGAAATCTTTGACTAAACCGAGGCAGTTATGATCCCCGGGTCTGTCTGAAATGATTACGCTTCGTGTCAGTCTTTTAAAATGCTCAATCAGCCTTAATTGCTTTTAATTTACGACATTGCTGCATGCCAATGCTTTGAGCTGACACTGGCTCTGATGCACTGATGTTGCAGCAGCAGTGATGCATTCGCTAATGTCTCTCAGTGCTCAGTAACACAATAGCTTGTTGAAACGTCTAGTGGTACAAAACACTTGAGCGACTCATGTTTAAGAGTTTTACATCGGAAACAACGTCAGATTTCATGTAGTTTTGCGATTTGCGATTGTTCCAGCGCCAAAACATTTGCCTTATACCCTAGCCTACCCTTATCTGTCCTATCTCGTGCAAGTACCCAAGGTTAACAACTTAATTTAACAATCAGTGTAATTGTAATCATACTTGGAAATGTTTAGCAAAAGGTTGTAGGAAACAATACAGTACTATTTACATTAAGCCCCTGTGGTCTTCTCTTCACTGATGTTGAAGGAAGCTAAAGGCATCTCCGAGAGGCGTGACTGTGGTGTAGTGTCCTTCAAGCTACCTTCTACACTGACTATTGGGGTAGCCTAACTGTTGAAAAAAACTTAAAGGGACACTGTGCAGGAAATGGTCAAAAAAGGTACTGCAACTACAGTATGCTGTTCATTGAAACTGGGCTGCCTAATGCCAAATTTGATCTTTACATGAAAGTTTACTAAGTAATAAACAAATATTTTTTAGTGTGGTCCAAGTACAGCCATTTTTGCAGCTAAATTTAGTGAATACTTAGAATTTGATGGTGGTGGTAAGTAATCATGAAAAAGGTAACATTAGTGAATGGGCAGCATGAATTCTGGAAATAAACAACTAAAAATCTCACACAGTGTCCCTTTAAAGGTGCACTGTGTAGAATGGTGGCCTGAGTAGGTATTACAACACAACTATGCCGCTCATTGAAACTGTGCTGCCAATTGTCAGATTTGTTCTTTTCATTAATATTTTCTAAATAATAAATTAATATTTACTAGTATGACCAAAGTACAGTACATTTTGCAGCTAAAAACTGGAAAGTAAATGGTGGACAATGGAGAGGATCCCCCTTTTTCTGTATGAAAAGTGCACATTCCCAGTCATAATGAATACAACATAATGAATTTGATGTTGGTGGTAAGTGTTCATGAACAAGGTAACATTTGTGAATGGGCAGCATGAATTCTGGAAATAAACACAATATTACACAGTGCACCTTAAAGGGGTATGCCACTATTTTGGGGCTTAATACAGTTAAAATCGTTGGCTGGGGTTTATAAAGGTGGTAAAGTGTCTTGTTTTTCATGTGAAGCGTTGTCTTGCTTTAAGACAAGTTAAAAGAGGGAGTATGTCGCTAAGCTAGTGAAAGTCAATGCATCCATGTAGCATTGCTACATACTACACGGATCCATTGACTTTCACTAGCTTAGCGACATGCTCCCTCTTTTAACTTGTCTTAAAGCAAGACACTGTAACTGTATTAAGCCCCAAAATAGTGGCATACTCCTTTAAACTACCTACTATAAGCCATACACGGCCATTATATTACACAGAGCCTTCTGTAATACATTACGACTCGGTCATTGCCTTTCTGGTGACAGTATACTGTATTTATAACAGGGGAAAACACTGTGTCAATACGACAAAAGATGCTAAGCATTACTCGTTAGTTATCAAAAATAAAGAGTCTTTTGCAACAGTCAGGTCCCTTTTTGAGTAATGCGATGTTATTTTCTTGTACGATGCCAGTGTTGTATCCTTCTGGCAGACAGCATCTCAAGCTTTCAATGCTTCATTGATGCAGACATTGAAAAGATTGCACAAAAAATACATCCATGTTTAGCAAGAACTCTCAAATCCTGATACAAGACGCACCTTTCACATGTCTATTAGTAGTCAGTGAATGCCTCAGCCACAACCGCTCTGATGCTTGTTCAGCAGCCTTTGACAACTCCTTTAAAGCTTCTTTGAGTGACCATCCTTGAAAACTAAAATCCTGCAGTTCTGTCTGATTTACCGACAAAGCCTCCAGCACCTTTTGCCACAGGTCTTGTGTAAGTGTGTGTCTTTGTGCCTGTGTGTGTGTGTGTGTGTGTGTGTGTGTGTGTGTGTGTGTGTGTGTGTGTGTGTGTGTGTGTGTGTGTGTGTGTGTGTGTGTGTGTGTGTGTGTGTGTGTGTGTGTGTGTGTGTGTGTGTGTGTGTGTGTGTGCATGCTATGCTTGCTGGCAAACCCATGTCCAAACCCTTGTCATTTTCTAAACCAATAGTGCTGTATGTGCCGTACCGAATACCTTGGCTGCTTCTTTCTCAAAGACTTAAAAGAGTTTCATTATAGAACATATAAGAGGGCAGTTCTTCAGGGTAAATGGTTGCCATTTAGCAGTACGTACGTCTGTGCTTTAAATGAGCTCTTAGGAAATGTGTCATGAGGTGAACAGCAAGTGGACACTATATTAAGTCATTCATTGTTTTGGCAGAAATAGATAAAATGACCTACCGATCCTGAACACACATACACACAGACGCACACACACAGACGTGCACACACACAGATGCGCACACCCACACACACAGACACGCACACAGACACACGCGCACGCACACACAGACACACGCGCACGCACACACACACATACACACACACACACACACACACACAGACACACAGACACACGCGCACGCACGCACACACACACACACACACACACACACACACACACACACACACACACACACACACACACACACACACACACACACACACGCGCACGCACACACACACACACTTTTTTTTACCCATGATTGGCGATAAACTCTTTACAAGTCTTGGCAGTGAGTGATGTAAATGTGTCCCAAAGAAAGCAGTCATGCATCACAGCACGCGGTGAACACTTCCTTCGACAGCTGTCAGTCTCTACTCGGTGAGAGCCCAACATTGCCCCATTTATTTAGCTTTAGACAGTTTTGTTGTTGGTTTTGGATTATAGCTACTACATTGGACTCATTTGACTTTCTTACTGCAGTTATGATTGTGTAAAATTAAGCGTGATCCAAAATACATTGCCTTTTTTCTTTCTTTCTTTTCAAAACACATATTGTTTTAGCCAGTGTGTTAAGCCAGTGAACCCAGTGTTTGTTCAATAGTGCTTAAGTTCTAACCCTCTTTATAATCTCTGCTCATTTATCCAACATGCAAAAAAAGGCATTCAAGGCAGCAAGGCAGAATGAATGCCTCGCCTTCCCTTCCAGAATGGTTGATCTGTTGTTTCTTTGTCTCTCTCTCTCTCTCTCTCTCTCTCTCTCTCTCTCTCTCTCTCTCTCTCTCTCTCTCTCTCTCTCTCTCTCTCTCTCCCTCTCTGTGTCATTCTCCCCCTCTCTCTCTCTCTCTCTCTCTCTCTCTCTCTCTCTCTCTCTCTCTCTCTCTCTCTCTCTCTCTCTCTCTGTCTCTATCTCCCTCTCTCTGTCATTGTCTCTATCTCCCTCTCTCTGTCATTGTCTCTCTCTCTCGCTCTCTCTCGCTCTCTCTCTCACTCTCTCTCTCTCTCTCTCTCTCCGCTGCCCTTCATCCAGAACACATGGGCTGCTGGAGGTTCGCATCTGAGCCCACGAGAATGATGATATGTGAGCCTCTAAGCCTCCTGAACCAATGGGTTTAACGTTAGCGCATGGGGCGAAATGGAGGGACGGCACGGCCTGGCACACACGCCCAGACCAGAACGTGTCAGAAGCTCGACCAAGACGTGTGAAGGAGCAGAGAGTGCAGGAGAGAGATGGAGGGGGGGGGGGGATGGGGGGGAGGTACGTGGGGGCTGGCGGCTCAATCGCTGGCGGCCCCTGGCTGTCTCAACCGCGCATTCACAGTTCACAGAGCTCACCGCGACACAGCCAGCCACAGCTCCCGGGGTGCTCGGGCTGTGCCGTGCGCGCCAGCCCTTGCCGAGCTCCGCCACAGTCTCTCGGTCCTGCTAATGGAAGGCGAAAAGCATTATGACAGGCCAATGAAGAATTCATTCGAAATATATTCGGGAGTCCCAGCGACGTCCCTCTGTGAATCCTCTCAGTGGAAGAGGGGACACCGCACAGGCTATGAAGGTCTTAAAACCTTAAAGTGCTAAATCACTGTTGGTTTGTACCTGGAATGCAACTTCTACAGACTAGATACAATACTCCCAATAACACTAGTACAATAACGGCTAGTACATTTTGAGCTGTTGTGATTTCCACATGTAAATAATGTGCTGCACATGTACTATGTCACAAAATCACTGTTGGTTTGTACCTGCGATGCAACTTCTACAGACTAGATACAATACTCCCCAATAGCACTAGCACAGTAACATCTAGTAGGCCTACATTTTGAACGGTTGTGATTTCCGCATCTAACTAATGTGCTGTACACGCACTATGTGACAAAATCACTGTTGGTTTGTACCTGCGATGCAACTTCTACAGACTAGATACAATACTCCCCAATAACACTAGCACAGTAACATCTAGTAGGCCTACATTTTGAACGGTTGTGATTTCCGCATCTAACTAATGTGCTGTACACGCATGTGACATGTGGCGTGCTCTGAAGCGTGCATCATGCCACCGCACTGTTGATTCTGCTTGACTGAGTATATTGACAGGGGTAGTCATGTAGATGTTATTGTGCCACTGCCAAACTTAAGTGTTAAGCATGTAGACATTTTTTTATGTCTCACAGAGAAGCATCAAAATCGATAAAGCGTGAAAACACTGGGGAGTTCGTCACAGAAATGCGTTCGACTCTGCACCGCACCACACCATACCACACCACATGTTGCATGGCTTTCTCCCATTCTTTTTCCAGCAAAGTGAAGCCGTGTGAGGCATGAAAATGAAGAGAAAACGCTGTGCGACACACACACACACACACACACACACACACACACACACACACACACACACACACACACACACACACACACACACACACACACACACACACACACGCACGCACGCACACACACACACACACACACACGTGCTTGAAAATGATCATAATGCTCAGGTAGTGAGTGAGTGAGTTTCTCTCCCGTCGCCCAGATTGAAAATACAATCATGCTTGAAAAGGGAATTGCAGCTGAAGGTAGAGAAAAGGAGGGCAAATGGAGTTGGAGGTGGCAGTGGAGGAGGTGGAGGAAGTGGTGGAGGAGGTGGAGGAGGTGGAGGAGGTGGTGGTGGGGCCTGTGGGTGGGAGTGCAGTGGTGTAGAACAGGGGGGGAGAGAACTGGCTACAGGAGGAATGATGAGTCCTGACGGCCCGTCCCTCCCCTCTGCACGCTGCTGACAGACAGGGAGGCTGACACGGGAGGGGGTAACGGGGTCAGTTGTCCCGGGCCCAGGGAAAGAGGGGTCCCAGAATTGGGACCTCGTTACATTGTACTGTATGTACTGTATGTATTGAGAAGGGGGGGAACGGGGGCGCTGTGGCGCAATGCGCTAAGCCCCCCAAATTTGGGCTTGCATGCCCATGGGGACCCCAGTTCGAGTCCGGCCGGGGTAATTACCCAATCCTCCCCCATCTCTCTCTCCCACCCACTTCCTGTCAGCATCTCATACTATCCTGTCAATAAAAGGCATAAAAAGCCCCTAAAAATGAGAAGGGGGGCCCTTTCAGATGATTTTGTTCTGGGCCCGGTCAAAGCTGCCAGCGGCCCTGCAAACAGCTCCAACCACATGGAGACCATGTCACCCCAACCATGATGGAGGCTCACAGATGAAGTTGCTTTGCAGTACTCTATCATTAAAGCTTCTCTCTCTCTCTCTCTCTCTCTCTCTCTCTCTCTCTCTCTCTCTCTCTCTCTTTCGCTCTCTCTCTCCCTCTCTCTCTCTCTCTCTCTCTCTCTCTCTCTCTCTCTCTCTCTCTCTCTCTCTCTCTCTCTCTCTCTCTCTCTCTCTCTCTCTCTCTCGTGCAACGGCCTTGAATGACATTTGCAGGATAAGCAAAAAGTCAAGCAGAAAAGCGTCAGGGCATGCTTACTGTATATACTACATGCTTTTTATGCCCGAAATATCTGCCACCTGAAGGATCTGGAGACACTTGACACCTTGACATTATATAATGTGTCCTCCCGGAAACTTCCAGAAATGACAAATATTCAAATGACGAACACCACACAAGCTCTTTATTATTCACAAGATGTACCAGATATATATATATACTATGCTCTAGTCTAACCCAATAGCATTTTAAGATGTTTGCGTATGCATGTCCTTTGCATATGTGAGCGGTTCCTTTTCCATGTCAAACATAATAATTGGAAAGAGTTGCCACACGTTTGGCATGTCTGAAAGCACAGGTCTACTTGAAATATTAAACTCCGAGATCTCTTAGCAGACACAAAGCAGCACTCCCTCCCCGTGTGCCACTGAATATATTCATAGGGGCTGCCTGCTTGATAGGAGAGGAGAGGAGCGCACCACTGATAGCAAGCAGGTGCATAAAACTCCCCTGTTTATGAATGATAAATTGTAAGGTTTGGACAAGACTGCAGGTTGCCAGTTTCCCAGAGACTAGCACAAGCTGTGATGCTTTTACTGGTGATTTGGGCTTTTTTCTTCCCCCCTTTCACATACACACACACACGCATACCTGGTCAAGGACAGATGGGTCCTTGGAGAGAGAAGCAGTTTCTTTGATTTACATCAAAAATTCATCATGTTTTTGAAGAGGGTTCATCTCAATTCCATTCCTGTAAGTCTCTTTTCAAGTCTCAGTATTACATAACACAGGTCATTTGCACAGGTCATTTGGTAATTCAACCCCCACCACCTCTCTAATAACCCAAACCTCTACCCTCTCAAACATACAGCAGCCTACTTGTACACACATCCCCCACCTTCCCAGACTAACATTTACAAGAATTACCAACAGCTAGTGGATATTTAAAGCCATGTCTGTCATTCATTTCACAACCACAGAAATAGCAAAAGATGTCATTGTTTGTTATCTGTTGCTTAGTTACTATTGTATGGATCTAATTAATCTCTGACAGTGATGCATTGCAGAGGGATCATTTAATGAGAAGGTTTAAAATACATTCAAACACAACACAAATCAGTGTTAGTGTATTTGACAGCATGTGTGGCCTTTACCAGAACACTACTGTACTGTAGGTTGAGAGTGTCTGTTCAACCAATCCGTCAAGAAAAGCAAACCAGAGCGTTAATAAATATATAAATGAAAATTCAGCACCTTCTGCCCAAGATTGTCTTTCATCCTGGGTATGTAAATGAGATTTTCCAATTCACTTCATCCATGCTGCTTATACACTATGGCCTCTGGCACTGTATGTGTTTAAAGGAGCTGTTGACAAACTCCTTTTCAGATCGCTCTTTAGTTATTTAAGACTTTGTGTGCATCTGTGGTGCATATCTCTCTTTAATCTGTGTGTGCGTGTGTGTCTGTGTGTCTGTGTATGTGTGTTTGTGTGTGTCTGTGTGTGTGTGTGTGCACGTTTGTGTGTGTCTGTGTGTGTGTGTGTGCGCGTGTTTGTGTGTGTGCGCGCGTTTGTGTGTGTCTGTGTGTGTGTTTGTGTGTGTGTGTGTGTTTGTGTGTTTATGTGTGGGTGCGCAATGCATGCTTGTGTATGCGCATGCATGCATTTGTGCGTGCCTATGCTCATATGTACACGTGGAAGCACATCAATGTTTTATCTGTATGAGGGTGCGAATATGTTGTGTATGTGTTTGCAATTGTATACTTGTGTTCATAGGTCAATGTTACACAGGAGAAGGGAAGAATATAAGTTTTAGCAGAGCTTGGCTCATTTCAGTTCCATTTAGTATAACAGCGCCGAGGTCAAGGATCACCAGGGACCCGGCTGCGGCTGGCAAAGGAAATTATTATGCTAATTTAAACCTTGGTGGTCCCATGTCGTGAAACTTGCTGAGCTTTAAGAACTTTGCAAAGCTGTGGCCAATTTGGTAGATCCCTCTCTGCTAAGCAGCATATGAAATTAAGCCGGTACTTTAAAAATCAGTTAGCATTCAACCTCCAAGACTCACTGACAGGAGGAAGGTCACCCAAAGTGAGAAAACATTATTTAATTTATTTTAGCTCACACCATTAATTAACTGCATTTTGGAGGAAAGCTCTTTAAATAAAGGGTTGAAAATGGGTTGCCTAAATACAAATGGCTACGGCTTTCAAAAGGGAGGGGGTAGGGACGCCTTGGACTGACCACAGGGCGTCCACCAAAATTAAAAAAAAAAAAACCTACCCCATCACTCTTAGAAGAGATAGGCTACCTACGACCTATATACGAACATTTTATTTGAGTTGTAGGTATCACCTAGGTAGGTATTGTGTTTTCCAATGTGGCCAACATGGGTAACCAAATTCACCGCATTAAGAGTCCAACATTTATACAGTACTGGGTGAGGGCCATTTGCTGTGTCTGTTTTAGCCTAGGACTCAACATTCAACATTCAACAAACATTTATTCAACAGACATCTGTGTGACATTGTTGATCACTGTCTCATTGCCACGGAGGAGTATATCGGATTTGTTCTTTTTACAGTCTATTCTGAGAGAGGGTCTTTTTTTAAATAGCCCCCTGCCCCCCTCACCATGCAGTGTGGATCTGATTAACCTGCGCTCGGCTCACCAGGACGATTCCTGTTTACCCGGTGACTCAGCCCCGTAATGGAGGCTGATAACGCTCGGCAGGCTACAGAAACATTATCTGCACCTCAGGATTCACAGGAGATTGCCATCCCTTTCACCCTCCATGATCTGCACCACACATCCATATCAGTGCAGGAAAATATACTGGTAACCTTTGGAGAATGCGAGGCCTTATTTGCTTATCTATTTATTGGGGAGCCTCTGGTCGATATATCTGATTTAAAAAAAAAAACTGAATCGCTCACTACAATCACTATGGCTCTAAAGCAGCCTTTTTAATATTTCTTATCAGTCTTGCAGGTGTGTGAGTTTGTAGGTCGGTCTAATGCAAAATTGAAGGAATAGCTTTAGCACCGGGGTAACTAAACATTTTCTTGTTCCATTTTTTCATGGGAAGGATTGCTGGTGCAAAAGGATATGTGTGTATGCCACACATCTCAAAGCACATCACTGAGTGTAATTTTTTGGAACAAAGGACAGTGCAATTCCTATGGCTTGCTTTCTCACTACTGCCATCTAGTGTAAAAATCTGTTTGTGTGTGTGTGTGTGTTTTTTTTTTTTCAGAGAATGAGATCACTCAAATGATGGTCATTGTGTAGCTCACAAAAAGCACTGCTGCGTTTCCACCCTAAAACGCATGAATGTTGAAGTGATTTGTTTGTTAGATGAGGCAATCGTGTTCTAACAGGTACACAGAGTACGGTAACTTGGTAACAGATAGTCAGGATTGGTCCCAATGCAGCCAGCTAGGGGAGAAAGGTGCAGGGGAAACTGGCACAGCCACCCAGCACTCAGCCAAATCAATCTTCCTCTAAATTAGGGACAATCCACATCAATTGTCGATAGTCTTCAGGAGGAAATTACTTGCAATGAGGCCCGCAATATTCACACCCTTCAGAAGGGCAGATTCTGAATAGAAGCGGAAATAAAGAAAAGTGTACACCTGAAGATCAAAAGAAAGGTAGAATTTGACACTTCTTGCATATGCACATTTTTAATATAATAAGAGACTTACTCACACTCTCATTTCGCCTGCTTGCACGGCTGACTGAGAGCAGCCAATCAGTCTGAGAAGAGCACACACTTTCAGGCACAAACCCACAAACCGTTAAACATGACGTGAATATATCACCTGATGATCTTCAGACCAAACTTAGGACTTGTCTTTTTGAGACAAGAAAATATCAGGCTTCTATACAACAAAATCAGTTTGTGCTGTACACAATGATGTTAAAATGCAACAGAGAAATGAAAACAGTAATAGTGCAGTGTAAAATACGTGCACTAAATTTGACACAGGTGGAAATCATGTCTGTCTGGCCTTTAACATCATACCTCTTTGGGGCTCTAGTTCAGTGGTTCCCAACCTATGGGTCAGGACCCCCCTTATGGGTCGCCAAAGATCCAACGGGGGTCGCGGAGCCCTCTTGATTTTAAGGGGTTTCGTTTTAAATATATATAGCCCATGTTGAATAAAAGACAAAGCATTTAACTAATAAATGCATAGACGAAACAAATTGTAAGTGCTACATTAAACATTTATTCTATATTTGACCAAAGACGAATTGAGGAATAAAATAACTAAAATAAGTTATCGCAGGAAACGGAGGGCATCTTGTGACTCCGTCTCGTGCGGGCGCTCGCGTGGTTGGGTCACCAAAGCTTAACATAGTAAAAACATGGGTCCCCTAAGAAAAAGGTTGGGAACCACCGCTCTAGATTATACTTCAGTAAGGCCTTTGATATGTGATGCCATGTGAAAAAGTATTTGTTGTTATTTGTTTGTAAATGTTTCAGGCCTAGTCCATTGCCAATGTCGACTTCTTCAATGCAGCCTTCTTTTCACCAATTCTGAAGGAGATCCTCGAAATCCATCCTGCATGCACATATTTTGCTTATGTTGAAAGGATTATTTCCTTGTTCTCCTTTGGTGTGTATAGTTGACTTTGTATGCCCTACACTTCAAAATGGCACCAAAATCCCGAACCAAAACAGAAAGCAAACATATAACTTCTCCTCTACGACTTTCAAATGGAATCTCTAAATGAAAATGGCCATGCAAGCATTTGTATGCCTAATTTCTCGAAGTTATATGGCAATCAAATATTTGTACTGTAAGTGTGTTTCAGCCAACACTAGGGGCTACAATTGGAAGTGTCCATATTGTAGCCCCGTCCTATTGTCAATTGCAGGCCTCCAGATATTGAAATAAATGTGCTAATACGTATATTTCAATATTTGCAACAGCTGTGTTGCAAATGGGTTTGGAGCCTGATGATCAACACCCATGATTATATTTGTCAGTATGTTACAATAGTAACATACAATAGTAGTAAGGTACAGTATTTGGAACCATAACATAGAGCTAAAATGACTGAAATGAAATTGCTTTGCGTAAGCATGGCCCAACTGCATTCGTCCTCCTCACTCTGTGGAGCAGCCGTGTCTCCAAGTGATCCTGAATGGCTTCAAACAACATGAAATTGTTCCAGTTTTTCCTTTTCAGTCTGCATAGTGACTCATGTGTGTCAAGAGAATTGGATTTAATTTTAGATAGTGATCACGCAGAGGCCAATTCTTTGAAAAGCCCCAAGAATTGAGCATTGCCAAAATCAACAGCTTGACTAATTGATTCCCGCACAAAAGCTCCCGGGCACTGCGAGGACACAGTTGGGATTCAAAGCAGTTGAAAATCAATACATATGGAGAGTGGTGTCATTGTTTGGCCTGATTGATACACACTCCCAGAGTAATACTGAGTGGCTTTGCGGCCAGTAATAGTTTTATCAATATTAATCTCTGAGGCATGCTGTGATTCTAGACCCCTAGATGGCGCTGTCTCCTGAGAGTTACCAGAAGGCCCCTATACTAGACGCCTAATTGGTCAAGCAAAACAACACCACCACAAAACCCACAACAACAACAACAACAACAGCACCATCCTGATCCAAAGATGAGATTTAGGTGCAAATCCCTCCTCGTGTGGGCGTAGAAAGAACACTTGCAAATCTGATGCTTTAATGCGTGTCATGCCTGCCTACACAACGGAAATGCAATCTTTTTTTTTCTCCGCCGTGATTATTTTTGTCCCCCCAATGGCCACTCTATTCTGCAAGGGACTCCATTGGAGAAGAGAGAGGCGTTTGAAGACGGCGGGGTTCAAACCAGGCTGGGCTGGGTTGGGTTGGGGAGTCTGCATGGGGATGGGGTAGTGGTGGGGAAATCAAGCGAGCATCATTTATCTCGGGATGCAAATGTGTCTTTTGATCTTGCTGTGTTTTCTCAAAGACCTCATACAAAAAAGTACAACAAACACTTGTCCCTCTCGGTGCCAAAACACATTCACGCAGGGGGCTTGTGTGTGCAGTGCGCTGTGCTGTGCGGATCCAGCATACATTCCAAATGTGCATCTATATCACATGAGGTATCACTAGGGCTGGATGGATGCAAACATGATAAGCCCATTGAGAGCCAATTATAAGCATTCTGTTTACGATTCAAGTGCATCTTAATAGACTAATTAAAATTTCATGAAAAGATGAATAACGGTGAAATATGTCATGCATTTCATTACAATAATTGGTCTTTGCTTAGCAAATCTTTTCCCATTTTCCCCCAGCACTGATACATGGAATGCAAATTGCGATATTCCAATTTTGGATGAGCAGAGTAGACCACACATTTTCTATTCATTTGCTACACACATTTTTAAGGCTGGGAGAACACACATGCAGACAGACACTCACATAGACTACCCAAACACTCAAAACAGACTAAAACACTGGCAATACTTAAAGCCTATTGTAATCACAGACATAGACAAGTCCACACACACACACACACACACACACACACACACACACACACACACACACACACACACACACACACACACACACACACACACACACACACACACACACACACACACACACACACACACACACACACAAGTACAATTCTACTGTAAGTGGTACATTAATTAGGTAAAAAGTCTGTTGGCCTGGGTGATTGTGCTAAGACGCAGGGGCGTGCCATGTCTCTCTAGCCTGACTTAAGGTGTTAATGCCACAGGATGGAGGCACACACACAACACTCTGATCATCTGTCACCTAACGCATCTGCTCTGCTCTCTGCCACGCCACGCCAGCCATCTGACACAGAAGGCCAAACACTCCATCAAAGCTGGGAGGCTAAGCCCCCGTCTAGCGGCTAGACTCATCAAATCCCAAACTAAAAGCCACCCCCATGGCGCTTGGTGCGTACGGTATGACCCCCCGTTACCCGTCAACTGACATGGATGCTGCCGCTTTTCGGGTAAACATGGGGTCAGTGTAAGAGAGACAAGAGGCATCTGAGGACAAATAGAAAGCAGGAGACAGTGTAGTAAGATGGAAGAGAAGTCATAAGCCTACATTTAAACCACTAATATATTGCAAAACACATTTCAAAACATAGAATTCAAAACATTCAGCATTGAGTGACAACATGATAAGTCATCAATGTACCAGAATGGCATCATGAGGGATGTTAGATGCACACATTCATGAGTCCATGTGTGAAATAGCATTGTCCTCATACTGTACAGCTGTTAATATTTGTTATGTATTTTTTGGCATGTTAGCCTTTATTCAGATAGGACAGTGAAAGAGGGACAGGTAATGAGTGGGGAGAGAGAGAGAGACGGGGAAGGATCGTCAAATGACCCGGGCAGGAATGGAACCTGGGTCGCCGGCATAGTGGCCCAGTGCCTTAGAATTAGGCCACGGTAGGGACGTGCTAGCCAGGCTGCGCCCTCCCAGTGACGCAACACCTTCGCCGGCGTTGCTTCTATCAAATTGAATCGCGATTGCAAGTCTATGATAATCAGGCAAGGGTCGTACAACTGTTAATATACTACTGTGCAGGGCACCGTCTCCTATTTATACAGACGCTAAAGTTGTTACTTAGGTTACTACAAAATGATGTAGTTATTCCTATTTGAATGCTGACGAACAGCAGGAGTAATTCTTCGTGCTAAGTCTAAACATCTTAACAGGATTTCAGTGTAAGGAAGGCTTTGTGACCACTCCTAGAAAACCTGCCACCCTGTGTGCCCCCTTATTTGTTAGTTAATACATTCGAGTTCATTCTTAAAACACGTACAGTACACATGTATGCACACTCATGCATGCACACATGCACATGCACACATGAACACACTCGCATGCGGATGAATAATTGTATTACATTCCAGGAAATATCATGACAACGAATGTTCTGTTATGACATGCATGCAAACACATTTTACTTCTTTATTTGGACTGGCAGATATACATTAATCGTGGCACAATTCAAATTTGGCTTCAAGGAGTCTTATACAGCACTAACACAAATCTTCTGTTCATGATGTGCTATGTGTTTAAGATGGCACCTGCGTTTTCAGATGATGATGCTCCCAATGATGCAAGATAAAGAACAGAGTTTAGTGAACTATTTGGGCCTTCTTTTTGACAGTCCATAGATCTGTACATAGACCACACATACACATTTTATGTGCATGGCTCAGACTACCAAAGATGAGCACAATGACTTTGCAGGAGTAATTGCAGTTGTTTAGAGCAGTATACAGTGGTTGGTATTTCAGAAATTTTAATGAGTAGTAGATATCCATATATGAGTGAAATGTATATGCCATTTCTAAAATAATAACTTATCTATTGTTCTCATTGATCAATGTAAGATCAGGTGAATTTTGTAAGTGATGAATAGCATCTCCCTAAGTCAAACCAGTCTGTTTTAAAACTTGAGTTTTAAAACTTGGATGTAAAGTTGTCCGTTTTGCGCCGCTCCTAGCGGTCATAACGTGCAATGTACAGTCCCTTGTGGGTGGCGCAACTATTCAATACATGAACCATGGTCTCCCTTTGATGTCCGTGGTGCATCATGCAGTATATGTTGTGTTGAGTTGGGTACCACAGCGACAAGTTGGCTTTAGTTGGTCATACTTGTAAGCACGCTTTGATTGTGAATTTATGAATGTCATCATGCAAGGCTGTATTACACAGAAATCAATCACACACACATGCACGTGCATGCATGCAGGCATGCACACACACACACAGTCACACACAAATCCGTGCACGCATGCACGCACACACATGCACATGTGCACACGCGTGCACACACACACACACACATGTGAACATGCGCACGCGCACACACACACACACACACACACTGAGCCTGACCTCGCAGAGAATAATACCAAACCCTTGCAGTTATTACAGAAGGGAAGAGGTAGCCAATGTTCTCCTTGGCTCTCCTGTGGCCTCTTCAGTGCCTTGAGCAGTTCTGAGGAGGAAGGAACAGTACAGTTATCCAGAGCAGTGCAGTACAGTACTGTATGTCTGGCAGACGGGTAGGATCTTATGAAATTGGGAGCTGAGTGAACTGCTGACCTATAGTCCTTAGGCACACACACACACGTGCTCGAGCGCGCACGCACACAGGCACGCACGCACACACACACACATACACACACTCAAACACACACACACACACACATACACACACTCAAACACACACACACACACACACACACACACACACACACACACACACACACACACACACACACACACACACACACACACACACACACACACACAGACACAGGCACAAACACACACACAGACACAGGCACAAACACACACACACAAACAATCTGGCACAATCTTGATGTATGAAGTATACTTGTACACATTACGTTGTACACACAAAAAAAAGTGTTTTGAAGATCCTGATTAAGGTTCCCGTTTCAGGTATTGGGAGATACAGTATGTGGATATAAGAGCCTATTTCAGGAGAACTACTCTCTCTGCCATATTCTGCCAAAGAGCCAAAGCCTTGTTTTTTGTTATCAACAAATGGTGGTTTAACTTACAGTGTGTGTGTGTGTGTGTGTGTGTGTGTGTGTGTGTGTGTGTGTGTGTGTGTGTGTGTGTGTGTGTGTGTGTGTGTGTGTGTGTGTGTGTGTGTGTGTGTGTGTGTGTGTGTGTGTGTGTGTGCACTTGCCTATGTTTGTACTAAATTGTGAGCATACTACAGAAGTGTGGATAAGACTTCTGCAACAATATAATAACAAAATAATAACCCCATGAGCAGCCATGTCCATTTCAATACTGGGCTACATCACAACAGCTATATTCCAATGTGGGTCACAAGAGGCTATGATGCGCTTGAACAGAGTAAATGCTTTTGGCGAAAAACGTTTTGGAATACATTTTGAAATGGAAAAAAAAACAGAGATGATAAACTTCAGATGTTGTCTGCCAATCCTCCTGTCTTTAATTACTGAAACAAAGAGCTCATTAGTCCAACAGATGGCGGCTCTTGTTAGCATGCAGTAATGCTCTTATGGCCACCACCACGTGCCTGAATCAATCTGTGATCTTCCTTAATCACCGCCCTTAAGTAGCAATCAAGGAACCCGACGTTCTGCTTTCAATTCGCCTCCATTTCAGACTGAAATAAATGTGTTTTTTTTCTAGCTAGAATGGCTGTGAAGATTACTAGGGGCAGGAGTCATTGAATATAGTTGCTGCTTTCAATAGTTGTTTGTTTTTGTCATCTTTTTTCGATCAATGTGTATGGGGTTTGAAGCCATCGCTAAACATGTCCGAGTCGCCATGTGTCTTTTCTGATCACTATTTAAAATCCACTGCAGAAAGTACCTACACTACAGCTTTTATGGTGAAGTCGTCCATATTTAGTGAGCGTGTGTGTGTTGATGTTGATATGAAGACAAGGCCACGGTACCTTCTTCCTCGACGAGCTAATAAGATGAGAAGTAAGCCTCTCAGAAACTCTGAAAGGCTGCTTGGAAATCCTCTTAGAGGGAAACAGCTCGTGCTCCAATTGTTTAGTATTATCCTTCAAACTACTTCATATGAGCCCTAAAATCCAGGATTTGGACACCCTACACATGCCAGACCGTGGTTTGGTAAAAATCTGCCTCTCTGAATGATTGTCTGAGGATAATCACCAATCACCATGTTTACCATCCACCATGTTGCTGTCATATTATGAAGATACACTTGCCAGTGAAGTTTTCATTCTTGTTTAGCCTATTGGCCAGTGTAGGCCTACATCTTTTTTCCCATGTTTTTGTAAGCTTGTTTAGTTTATTAATTTATTACTATAAATATTAACTTATTTATTAGTTTATTAACTTATTTAGGTTATTAATTTTAAGTTATTTGTTTAGGGCCAAACTGATATTGATGCTGGGTTGCTGAGATGCAAGGCTGCTTTTCAAACTGTGAAATTCATCAAAAACTGTTATATATAAATAAGAAGCTTCTTGGCTACTTTACGTTCCCACTTACACCCCCTCTACAATGCATTTCACAGTCTGAACAAGCTGATAAAACTGTAGCTACTGATAAGATGTGCTGTTCTTTGCTCACTGTTATCTATCACAAATCGAATGGTCCTTATCTTTTTAAAAGAGGAAGAAAATCCAAACAACATCTTATCTCAAATTAAATGTCTAATCAATGTTTATTTCCTATATGAGCTTCTTTGAAATGGTCTATGATAAGGTATGGGGTTGTAGATAAAACCACACCAAACCTCAGCACTCCAAACTTTTTATCTTGTTTGTAAGTGGAACGGAGGCCAGCTAGAGTGTGGCGTGGACCGTTAGTAAGCCTCCCTCCCGATGCCTCAATACAGTGCGGTAGCGTTGGCTATCGGACCGCCCTTTAGCTCAGTGAGCTCGTATTGTGACTCCCATTGCCAAACCGATGTAGTTGATGAGGTGGCAGGTTTGCGCCCCAAGGGGGACGAACTGTGCAGGAACATCTCAGTCACATAAGGGGTTCATAAAGCACATAAGGTTGTCATAAAGCACAACCACAAAGGCGCAGAGTGAGAAGACCATGTCCTCTGTCGGTATAACATCAACATGGGGTGTCAGACTTGTAGACCAAAGGTTGCCGGTTCGACTTCCGACCCGCCAGGTTGGTGGGGGGAATAATTTACCAATGCTCTCCCCATCCTCCTCTCCCCTGACCATGGTACCGTCCTGCCGCACTACTCCCTTTCGGACGCTATTGGGAGCTGTCCCATTGCACGGGTGAGGCATGAATGCATTTTGTTGTGTGCAGTGTGCACTTGTGTGCTGTGGAGTGCTGTGTCACAATGACAATGGGAGTTGGAGTTTCTCAGTTTGGCTTTCACTCTTTCACTTCACTTCACATTATCTGTAGTTAGTTTTCTGTGAATTTAAAGTTAGTGTGCAACATTTTGGGTGTCACAATTTATGCTGCCCATTCACGAATATGCCTTTTTCATGAATACTTTCTTCTGACATCAAAGGCTTTTTTAAAACAGTTGCAGGCCTAGTGTTACAATAAAACAGACTCTTCCATCTAATGTTTCTTAAATATGTGTTCCAATCTCGCTCACAACAGTGACGGGTGTAGCATTCAAGGGAAGGGAAAACATTCACACTGAACCGTTAAAGCCTTGTAAATGATATCTTGTATATGTGTTAATTGCTGAAGACAGTGCTCTGTGTGCCTGTGTAAATAAAAGCACTGCATGCAAAGTACCAGACTGATAAAAAGTAGCCTACTCTCTGCTGCATCTCAATGAACGCAATTTTCACAAACAATAGCAGTGAAGTGAAGTGGCTCCTTTGAAGATGTAAATCGGGAACTGGCCTGCAGTATGTATGGGCTCTTTTCAGGGGCGGAGCTATAGAGGGGGCGAGCAGGGCATTTCCCCCGGGGCCACGGGCCCTCCTGTATTGGTGGTTGGGGCCCTATTGTCACCTTGGCGGGCTGTATAAGGGGCCCTATAAGTGTCTTGTCCCGGCCCTGTGTGCAATTGATTCGCCACTGGCTCTTTTCATGATTCTTTTCCAGTGTAGTGGGTAATGCAAACAACAAGCCACAGTTTTCTGTTTGTATGAATTATTGCAGTCCTTTATGTTGGGAAGGAGTATTGGGAAGGAGTAAGTTGTCTAAAAAAGGGTTGCATAGAACTCAATTGGAGAAAATACTTTGGAATTACACTACCAAATAAAAGTGCATGTTTAATTTGGTGCACAAGTTCAGATGAACTATTAGTAATGCAAATAAGAAACATTTTATTTTACGCACAAATTTTCCACTTCCAAAAAGCATATCGAAAAGTGCATGTTTAAGTTGGTGCATAAGTTCAACAATTAGCAAATAAGAAATTGTTTATTATTATTATTATTATTATTATTATTATTATTATTATTACACAATTACTTTTTACGCACAATTGTTTTTGAACAAACACGGTCGTCATATGGAGGAACTGTAACCACACCTTTTGACATGGGAGATGGAACTCCCACCCTGTGGCAGGCCGAGCGACGATCATTGGTCTACAGGGTATTTGATTTGCATAAGTCATGACTTACACGCATCTGGTAACAGTTGCCCAGTCAGTGAGCAGCAAATCATCTGCCAACAACTATGTGAACTTAGGTGTAGTGTTGTTTCGTCGATTGTTGTCAAATTTAACCTTCATTTCAAACATTTTCCTTTTATCAGTCAGACATGGCCTTTCTGGTGAAAAGTTTAACACTTGGGCTTTACATCAGTTTAGTTCACTGTACAACGACAAAGTATTTCACGTACGAGGAAGACGCACCGGGCACGGAGATTGGAAATCTATCTCGGGATTTACAGATTGATCCAGATGAGGACCCCAACACTTCATTTCGTTTCATGCAGGACCCGGACTCGTCTTTGATTCAAATGAGGCAAGTGGACGGACTTTTGACTGTGGGAGAGACCATAGACCGCGAACAACTGTGCCAGCAATCACCAAGGTGCCTCATCACATTTGACGTCGTCACGTTTTCCAAAGAGAAGTTTCAGCTAATTCATGTTGAAATCGAGGTGAAAGACATTAATGACAACTCGCCACAATTTCCTGCAAATGAAACTGTGTTAGAGATTTTGGAGAATGCCCCACTGGATTCGCGCTTCCCGTTGGATATAGCAGTTGACAAGGATGTTGGCAACAACTACATCCAAAGTTACCAAGTCTCTCACAACAGCCATTTTGGCATTGAAGTGCGCACGAAAGAAGACGGCGTTAAATTCGCAGAACTGGTGTTAGTAAAGAGACTGGATAGGGAGATCGAGGATTCATATACAGTCGAAGTAACAGCTTCCGATGGAGGGGCTCCACCGAGAAAGGGGACAGTCAAAGTTGAAATCAAAGTTCTGGACTTCAATGATAACAGCCCAACATTTGAACACAATTCACTGAAAGTCGAACTGTACGAAGATTCACCTGTTGGATTTCGTGTGTTGAAAGTCCACGCATTTGACCCAGACGCTGGTCTAAATGGTCAAGTGTTCTATGGGTTTGTCGAGGGAACCAGTGCCGAAATCATGCGAGTTTTTGAAGTTGATCAACATTCTGGCTCAGTAACCTTGAAAGAGATGGTTGACTTCGAAAAGAAAAGGTCCTATGAGATCAACATCAAGGCGTCTGATTTGGGCGCGAACCCCGTGCCATCCACATGTAGGGTCATAGTGGAGATTTTGGATGTGAACGATAACGCGCCAGAAATCAGCATTCAGCCCATGACGTCTGCCAGCGACGGCGTTGCGTTCATCACAGAGTCTGCCGCCAAGGAGAGTTTTGTGGCTTTGCTCAGCACCTCGGACAGGGACTCCGGCTCCAACGGCTACGTGCGCAGCAGCCTGCACGGCCACCATCACTTCAAGCTTCAACAAGCCTACGGTGACAACCAGATGATTGTAACTGCCACAATGTTAGACAGAGAGACAATCCCTGAATATAACATAACTGTGGAAGCAGAGGACTTTGGATCCCCTCCCTTTAAAACAGTGAAGCACTATACAATCAGGGTCACTGATGAGAACGACAACGCCCCTCTTTTTAACTCATCACTTTATGAAGTTTTCATCTCTGAAAATAACATCCCAGGTTCCTTCATCACAACAGTTGTGGCTACTGATATTGACATTGGTAAGAACAGCAAAGTGGCATATAAACTTGTAGAAAGTCATGCCTTGGATGGTGACCCAATAACAACATTTGTATCCATCGACCCAGTTTCAGGATCACTGTACACTTTGAGGTCGTTTGATTTCGAGACTGTGAAGCAGACTGAGTTGACTGTTGAAGCAAGTGACGGCGGCGTACCTTCCCTCTCCAGCACCTGTGTGGTCAGAATATATGTCATCGATCAAAATGACAACTACCCATACATTACATATCCAGACATCCAGAACGACACAACTGAAGTGCAGATTCCCTTCAACGCCCCTGCTGGATATGTAATACTTCATGTCAAAGCTGAAGATGAGGACGATGGTGAAAACAGCAAACTAAGCTATGAACTATCGGAGGGTGACCGAAAGATGTTTTCTGTGGACAAAAACACAGGGCAGGTTTCTCTGAAGCAAAAAGTGAGTTGTTCCTCCGATGAGGGCATGGACGTGAAGATCAGAGTGAGTGACAGTGGCATCCCCTCTCTCTTCACCGAGGCCTCCATCCAGTTTGTGATATCAGAAACCCAAGACTTTCATGAGCAGTATGTCATTGCTGTGGAGGATGAGCGTGAAGACAACGCCCATGTGGACGTCTCCTCAACAGTCATGGCACTTGTCGGTGCAGGATGCACTCTGCTGCTGGTAGCAAGTGTGAGTCTCACACTTTTCTGCAAGTTCCAGCAGAAGACAAGAGACTACGCTTCTAAATCAGACAGGAAACATGGATTGTTTGGAACGACATCTTTGACTGTGTACAATGCCTCAGAGGCCAATATATACGGTGGCACAGCACGCTTCCTAAACCACGGGAAGAAGCCTGTTCATGATGACTCATGTGTGTATGAAGACAAAACCACTGATTCAGAGTCAAAGGTGAGGTTGTTATAGGGGGCTACTGGTATTCAGACATAAACCAATAAATAAATAAATGATGAGAATACACAATAATGTTCAGATGAACACACAGCCCATTTTTTATTAATGGTTGTACATATTCTCTTATGCACTTACACAGATTTTCGGAGCATCGAGGTCCTTTGATGGAACAACATTGTGGCAGGATGACAAATTCAACTTCCAAAGAAGGTAAGGCTATTTGGAGACTTTCAAGCTCACCCATTAAATATTAAGCATCTCAATACCAGAGAATTTTAATTTTTTTGCTCCACTGTGTTTCAATCTCAAGTATAGCCTCATAATTGTACCATTGTAGAATGGTAGAGTGGTACAATTTTACCATTCCAAATGTAGCATTCTACCAGTGGAACACTGCCCTAGTCATTAAAAAGACTTCAGTAAAAAAAAAAAGTCTTAAGTAATACATTATGACTAGGTCATTGCCATTCTGGAAACAGCAAAATTGTAACAGGGGCCTTGGCTTAGCACACATTCACTCAAAAATTCACTTTTAAAACCTTTCCAGGCGCGCAGTCAGATTGATTTTCTTGTTTTTAAATCTAACAGCAGTGGTGGTCACCAGTGGGGGCTACTCTGACTTCACAAACCGACCCATGGAGTATTTTTATTAACTCAGAACATCAATAACCGCTGACACACATGCAGGGACTAACATGTTTGATTGTATCCACAGTGGCACTGGCAATACGGACCAGCAGAGCGTGAAGGACAGTGGCAAGGGGGACAGTGACTTCAATGACAGCGACTCTGACATCAGTGGGGAAGGACTCAGGAGGACACTTTCCACCTTTCAGCCGTGGGCAAAAAGTGAGTTTTGTCTTTGTTAAACAGCACAGAAACGCACACCCATGCACCAGTCACCTATAGTCAGGGCTCTAGATTAACTTTTTTTTTCATCACCAGCCAAAATGGCATAGTAGATGTTAATCTCACCAGCCAAACACACACTTACTAAGGGATAAAAGTGTCTAGTAAGTTGGCATTTTCTTCCAGCCAACCGGACATTTCACCAGCATTTGGCCGGTTGGCTGGTGTTCATTTAGAGCCCTGCCTATAGTGTTGGAAACTACAGACTGATGGTAAGTGTTTTAAACAGGAGACTGATGTAATTCTCAATCCCACAACCATATTTTTTCTCTGTTCCAGACTCTTTTCATTCATCTAATGCACTCGCCGTGGATTGGCAAAGCAGCTACTGTGTCATCCCCACAACCCACAGCCTCCATGCCGCCCCAGGGAACGCGTACACAATAGGCTTTTCCCATGCAGCAGCCTATAGTAATACCCATGTTAATCCGCAGTCCTGGAAGGAATCCTGCTACAACACAAACATTCCCAAAGCCGACGGATCGGCACAGACGTTCTGTGGGACAGGCGTCCTCCTAGCTCCTCCACACAGCAGCAGTCACCATCATCAGACGAGAGACCTGGGTGCCAAGGCAGAGGACCAGCGCGAGCCGGCCCAGGACTTCCTCACAGTCACAACACTCTCAGAGATCGCTACCACCTTTTAATCGCTGTGAAATCCCAACACGGTTTTGTCTCTCTTTTTTTCCCCCTTTCTTTTTCTTTTCTTTCCCGCCGTGATTCACAGAAGGGGTTTTGTGTTCGACAGATTTGTTAATGCACCCCGAATTAACATATAAATAAGAATCACTCTCTGTAAGTGAACAGGAGATGTAAATATTTTTGCATAAATAGAGAAAGAACTTGTCTGTACACACATGAATCATAAAAAGTGGATTTTTATCATTTGACACTTGTTTTTTCTATCTAAATAAAGGAATTGTTGAAAAGCCTGAAGTGTTACCAATTCCGGCAGTTAAACCTTTCAATCTCATGAGGCTATAGATGGTGTTTTGTGCAGAATACAAATCAGAGCCAAGGCTTGACGTGACATTTTATATGAAACCAGAAATTGGTGTGAAATTCATATTGCATGATATCTATTGAATCCATGATTGACAAAGAAAGGCCTACACATAACACATGCCTAAATATACCCTTTTAATTTTAGTTTTAATTGTGCTTGTAATATAACCCGAGGATAATAGCTTTACAGTTTATCTGGAATAATCTCATTTTTTGACAGTAATTTTCTAAATGGTGTTTATGGAAAACACGTTTAAGCACAGTCATTCAAACGAGTTTCGGTTTGCAATAATTTGATTTCAAGGGAAATGCCAAAAGAAATAACTTAATCAATGCACTAATAATACAAATCCCTGAACGATACATCCTTGTATATTAAAGCTTTATTTGAAAGGAACTTGAACTTGGAGTTTTCCTCTTTAATTGGCGAACAGGCTGGAAGTGGAATTGTCATAGAGAGCAATAAGAGATGTCCCTGCACCCCTAACCTATTTGAATGGGAAAGAATACTCAGACAGGCCTCTCATTCTGTTATGGCTATAAGAAACATAGGAAGTATTTATTAAAGCTAATGTGTTCCTTTAAAATATGCCAGAAAAGGTACTGTAGTTCAGCATCAGAAAACACAGTGTTATCATGCTCTTCCTAATCAGGTTCAGCAGCCTAAGAACAATGCAAGCAGTTCTATGTAGCCTACATTACAGGGGTACGAAAATTAAAGTTCAGAGAACCTGTGGTCAGACTTGGATTAAAGAAGCAAAAAAAATACACAGTCATAGTGTTCAGTATGTACAGTATTTGTCTGGTGTAGATAATTGTTTTTTTCCCTCCAATGGTGAGGCAAACCATCCCAGTCTGTTATTTTGTGTGTGGGTGCCACCTTGTTGACAAGGCGACTGCTGACTATGCCTGCTATTGCTGCTGAAATACAGTCTTACAGGTGCTGACGGAACACAAACTCCTATCTGCTGCAGAGTGCAGAAGAACAGGACTGTTATATAGAACATAATGCAATATTAATAATAGGGAGAGAATGCTATTGATTTGAAAAGTGTGTGTGTGTGTGTGTTTGTTTGTGTGTGTGTGTGTGTGCGTGTGTGCGTGCGTGCGTGTGTGTGTGTGCCTAAGGACTGTAGGTCAGTGTGTGTGTCCTTTGAACTACGTTCTGCAATTATCCCTAAAAGGTCCATTTCAGCATGACTTATAAATCCCGTAATTGTTTAGTCTATGGCTATATGCAAAAGGGCTCTGTGAACACAAAGCCAATCTGCGACTTGTCTGAATGCGGATTATTCAGACAGAGAATTCCCAGATAAACTCAAAAGTTCAGCCAAGACAACATATCTGGGCTTTTAAAAGCTTAAGATCTATTTCGAGACATCCTGTAATGCATTTGGCCACAAAATGAAAAGAGAAATTTGACCCACATGCGCCAGCTGTGCCACCAGAAGAGTCTGAAGTCTAAAATCCTTCTTTTCCCCCCCTGCCTTCCCAGGGCAGATGAAAAACACTAAGAAATGAAAAGGGCTGAATTAGTACATTGTGGTGGTCAGGGAATCTAACAGGGGGACAAAGGGGTCATTTTTCCCAGGCCCAGATAGAGAGGGGGCCCAAAATTGAGTTTCCATTACATTGTAGGTATTGGTGAGGGGGCCCTTTCAGATGACTTTGTCCTGGGCCCAGCAAAAGCTGTCAGCTGCCCTGTTGGTGTTAGATGGCATTTGACTGGACTTCACAAAAAATATTTTCACCACTGTACATGTAATCTTGAATGCCTACGAACTAATTAGAGAGTGCCTTTTGTTTGATAACTCGGTGTAGAATGACATAAAAAGCTAAAACGAAAGAATTCCAGCTGGTTTGTCAGTCAGTAAACATAAAACCTTTAGCTTGGATAGCTGGCCATTTTGCCCAACAACACTTTGCCTAAACGTTTCCCCAGCTCTTTAAAAGCAATGGTCTTCATTCAGCAAAGCAGCACAGCACAGCAGTGTTTTGCTCTTGTTGTCGCAAACTGAAGATGACACATCTCCAATACAATATGAAGGGCAAATGGCATTAATCGATCCGCCAGATATGAAATGACTAACTCTGTTTTGTATGTCCTACTATGTAGGTCAAATGGCTGTGTGTGCATCGACCAGACACGTGGGGCTACACATAGTAGCATAATTATCTGGAGTGAGTGGATGAAACCTCTCTGATTTTTGCTTATCAACCCATCAGTTATTCTATTTTTCTTATCAAATGAAAGTGTTGGACTATAATATGATTTAATGCACACCAGAGATTTATGAGGCCTAAAGATGATGTGCAGCACATGATGGCGTGTTTGTGAAGAGTACACTGTACACAACACAACCACTTTTACAGTTTTTTCTCGGTTGTTTACACACAATTTCTGGTACTTGACACACAATTCTGAAAACATTTCACCCATTCATTCACCATACCCATGAACCAATGCCACTGAACAACAATCACAACTCCTTCTTTACACTCAATTTTAACTTTCCATTGTAACACACAACTGTTCCAAATCACTAGCCAGAATTATCTGGATTTCACACACTTTTCATGTAGAATATAGCACTGGTTTTGAGAAACATTGTGACACAATTCCATTGAAAATACTAAAACCAATTGCTATACTACGTTGTACGTATGTGCACTTCCTCATCACATGGACAAACTCCATGGGCCTGTGGTATGGGACAGTGTATCTGGGGCAGAAGTACTCAGTTTGATTGGCAAGATATGTTGATATGCATAACAGCATATCTTGTAGAGATGTATAATTCATTGCTGTCAAATCATGCCTTATGAACTGTGTTGGCCTTGTGCTGTAGGAACCTAGTCTTCACTTGAGAGAGGTCAGCTCTCATCCTCTCGGCTCAGAGGTTGAAATGTTCCCCCTATGTCAATCCTTTTCAGCTGTACCATAAACATAAATATTGATTGAAGGCGTCATGTCTCAGTGCTACTGGACTACTAAGCAGCACTAGTAAATATACTGTAATATGCAGTTGTAATGCTGTTAAGAGCTGTATCCCCTGGCTTTTAAAAGAGCTCATTTTGGGGTCATCTGAAAAGTAGGCCTCTACTGTATATTCAAGCCATCACTACCATCATCTGGTGTGAGTAGTGGGAGAGGGACCTCTGCTGTGCCTGCACCAGATTTACAGCACAAGTAAGCAACATTGCCATGCTTCTGTCATCATGGCCACAGGCATATTGTGAAATATGTATCAAGTAATCAATCAGTTGAAAGTGTAGCCTACCTCTTCTGTATGCTCTTCACCAGAATGGCACAGTACAGTAGCCGCAGTAGGCATAGGACTGGAGCCACACACTAGCAAATATTTATACTTTGACATCTTAGACCAGAATGAAACGACAGAGTGTAAAAAACATAACTGTGGATTGTTGAGATGTATTTTTTATTAAAACCATTTAAATGTCAGAAAATCAGTAACATTGGAGCCATTAGTGTCATATGCCTGCACGCAGTGACTCTATACTGCCCTACAAAGGCAAAGTGCAGTAACTACGCCAACATTGAAACTGAGAAAAAAAGCCTTGGCATTAGGTTGGGTGAGTAACTATGAATTTGTCATGGCAATATCTCTAAAACTGGACACATTTGGACCATAAGGTTGTATCACAAGACAAAGGAGGTGTTATGAAAACCATTTTCAGTCTTAACCCAATTTTGACAAGTTACTGCACTTTGCTTTTCTATGGCAGTATATGCAATATATTATTCTGTCCTGTGTAAACTGAAGTATAGTCATGCACATCCATCAGTCTAACAGAAAGAGGCTTCACGGTCTGTAACAACTATTACGAAGTTACAATCTAGAATCTGGGTTAAACTTGCTTTCATAAGCCTGGTAAAGCCAGATAGCCTTAAATCCAATTCCTTTCCCGTGTCTCCTGAGTGATTTCCTCAATCTCTGTCCATGGTGCTGAACTGAATTGCACATTTATTGCATGTGTGCGCACTGTGATATGCATTGCCCTGTCAGTGCCTTGTGATTTAACGATGATTACACATCAGCATCACCTATTTCCCCCCTGACTGGAAACTTATTTTAATTTAATTAGTTCTGATTTAATTGTGTATTTTGATTATTTTGTAACGATCAGTAGCAAGATTAAACCACAAGGTAATTGTGGCAATCAATACTAAACGTCTACTTTTTTCTCTCCAGGGGTGTTTCATGCCCTCATCGCTCCATAGACAACTTCCCAGGCTTTCCCCTCTGTCCCGGTCAGGCGAATGCAAATGTAAACGCCAGAGCCCTTATCTTTGTATTTTCACCGACTTCAGTGTTAATGAAACTGTCCTCGAAGACCTGATATCTAAGACTTTTATCTTTGCCAGTCAATACTGCGGACAGGGTTGATATCCATCCATCCATCCACCCACCACTGTCAGTGATAGCTGCAGGACAGAGGACGGAGGGTGGGAATGGGGGTGGGGTGTTTGAATGATTCCAAGGCCTGGTTGGCTCACTGGCAGCAGAGGACATTTCAAGGACACTGTTAAATAGTGTTATTACTTTTAATGATGTGGCTGAAATTGTATTTTTGTTAATATCGTCCGAAATTTGAATGACCATTCACGTTCCTCAACCATCCCGAGCTCTGCTCCAAAAAATTGCCTTCTCCACCAAGGACATTGATTGAAGTGTTTTGTGTGTAGAAACTGTTTGCAAGACTAAATAACAACGTACGTGAGTTTCACTTAATTACACGACTGCTTGGTTTTTTTTTTTGTCCAAACAGTGGGAGCGTTATTACAAAACTCAACAAGTTACTGCCTTCAGTTAGACCCAACTCGGGTTTTTAGGTCGTCATATCCTTGGACTTGGAAATTCCTGACATATTGTACAGCACACATTACATCCCAACAGAAAAGATGTTATAACATAATAAACACACTCTCCAGGTTCTTAGCAATGAGCAATGACAGGATAAAATAAAAGAGCCTTCTTTTGTTTATGCCAAAGCAGACCCTCACATTTCCTCTGTGAGTGCTTTTGTAAACCGCGGTCTCTTACTACATGGCAGGGGAGGAAAACATGTCACCAGTACTCAAGTCTTATGCCGCAAAGGAATCACAAGGCATCCGTCTCTCTCTCTCTCTCTCCTTGTGCCCCTTGCTGCAAGGACGGGCCAGCTGTTCATCAGACTATTGCATATTTCACTGTCTGACCACGGTGGATGGACATGGCTGGTTTGGCCATAGGGCATACAGGGCATTTGCCTGGTGGACTGTTGATGATTTTGGCCTGGTCCTCCCCTCCCCTCAGTGTAGTGGTTTCAGTCCTCATGCCGCTACAGCAGACCTCTCTGAGTCCGAAATCGGCGATTTACATATTCAGTTTGGCTGTTGTGGTCAAATTAGCTTACAATATATCACTAAAATTGTTGTCACAGCAGACTTCATTGTCTCTCAGTCAGGGGCGGAGCTATAGGGAGGGCGAGCAGGGCGCTTGCCCCTGGGCCCAGGGCCCTCCCGTGTTGGGCGTGGGGGCACTATTGTGAGCTTGGCAAGCTGTATGGGGGGCCCTAGCAGTGTCTTGCCATGGGGCCCTGTGTGGAATTTTCCCGCCACTGCTCTCTGTGCCTGGCGGACCGGTCTTCGCTGAATACTGCCCCAGTCCACCCCTGACAGTAGCTGGCATCAATCCATCCAGTCAGCCATGTTTGTGGGATCTAGTGTGCCACTTGATCTGGAAGAAGGAAAAAAACAAAGCCAATCAAGATTCAGTGAAGAGTGCTTGAGATAATGTGCCTATCAATTACCCTGATTGACTAGGCTGTGTAATTAGCCACACCATTCAGTCTTCTTTTTTTTACGAGGCAGGCTGGCTGCAGGCAGTGTTGTTGACTTTAGTTCATTAGCATGCGAGACGGCAGAGAGGGATTCTCACTTTATTCATCAAGAGAGAGAGAGAGGATGTTTCTTATTCACTGTTGTATTTCAATTAACACCTGGCTGTCATGTCTCTAACTCTATGGAAATGCACATCTGGTGGGCGTTAGGCTGTCACTTCGATCGCTTAACTTGTATTCCAGGTTGACGCGATACCTCAGATGCCTGTGATTTATGAGATTTTGAACAAATACACTGAAATGGACCATAGCATGTTCACTAGTAAGGACTAAAAAAGTGGAGACCCAAAAAACAGTGTACATTATTGTTTTCTTGATTATTTACTTTATCTATTTACTAGTTTAAAGGACCAGTTCTGCCAATTTCAATATGCTGCTGTATTGCTGACGCTACCCTTGACTTGTCAGAACCCGGTGATGCTGCATTTTTTGGCTCAGCCCTTTCCGAGATATGAGCTATTCTGATGGGGGCAGCTTCTGTTTACATTTTTTAAAATCTTAACATAGGCCTACTGCAAATATTTTCCCAAAAGGTATCACTGTTTGCTAGTTGTCTGCTGATGTTGCATAACCTTTTGGATGTTTTTGAGAATAAATAAAAATGTTTTTTTGAAATGTAAACAAACACCTGCCCCCATTACAATGACCATGATTTCAGAAAAGGCTGAAGAAAAAGAAAAAAAAAACTCAGGTACTGACAAGTCCAGGGTAGTGTGAGCATTAGCCTACAACTGCATGTTGAAATTGACAGAAGTTATCCTTTAAGGGGCTGAGGTGCAGAGGTATATAAAGGAGTACATTCAGGATGTAAGTACAACACTAGCATATAATACCCGGAAAGCACTGATGATCATCAAAGACACAAGCCACCCTGCACACAAACTGCTCAGCCTCCTGCCCTCTGGAAAGAGGTACAGGCGCCTCCGTTCCCGTACCACCAGGCTGGCGAGCAGCACAATGCACCAAGCGATCAAGATGCTGAACACTCAACCCACTCTCCCTCCACTGTCAGCCTCTAGCCAGCAAGGCCACTGACAACCCCCCCCCACCCCCCACCACCATATCTGCGACTGAACATTCCACCTGCACTACTATACTCGTGACTGAACTTTCAACCTGCACTAACTCAAAACATGCACACACACACACACACACACACACACACACACACACACACACACACACACACACACACACACACACACAAGCACACTGCACTTTCTGCACTAAACCCAAACATACACACACTGACACACACACACACACACACACACACACACACACACACACACACACACACACACACACACACACACACACACACACGAACACACACACAAGACGCACACCGCACCTTCTACCTGCACTAAACACATACACACACATACACACACACACACACACACACACACACACACACACTGCTGCTGGTGTACTTGACAGACCTTTTTTAATATTTATTTTCTTCAAAATGCTACTATTACCATGTCAGAACGCTATAAAGGACTTTTTTTAGGAAAAGCACAAAAGCACAACAGATACCTCTTAATGTATGTCCTCTACAAGTCTTCTGTTGTCCAGTCTTGCACTTTAAATGTCTGTATGAGCACTGTCTATGTCCATACTGTCTTAAGTCCATGTATAAGTACTGTCTATGTCTATACTGTCTATGTCCTTACCTAGATTAGTCTATGTCTAATGGGAAAGCAAGAAATGTAATTTCAAATTCTTTGTATGACCAGTGCATGTAAAGAAATTGACAATAAAACCTACTTGACTTGACTTGACTAATATATATTACATGACACATAGTTATTCCACTGCACCTAAAGAGGGTTTTCATAAATCAGCATATTTGCTTCACTATAGGTGGGGAGCCCCATGATGCGTTGTGTGACGGGGGGCAGTGGTTGCAGTAACCGGAATGACACACAAAAGACACTCAAGATAGTTTTGCTGATATATTTGACATTAGTTTGTCTTCATATAACCGAATGAGTCCTGGCACTGCACTCATTCGTGGCATTTGACACCTGGCAAATTGGAGCTCAGTGCAATGAATAGTTTGAAAATCAGACAGACAGACAGACCGACAGACAGACAGATAGATATGCAGAAATACACACAGACAGCAGACAGAAAGCAGAGAGACAGATAGATAAATCTTGTATGACCATCCTGACCTTCATAACCAAAGACTAAATTCAGCCGTTGGTCAGCATTGCCATCCAGTGGCACACAAGAGTACTACAAGTGCTGTGAACAAAATTAAATGAAACCTGGTGACAGGGGCTGTTAAGATTTAATATTATATTAATTAGGGTTTACACAGGCAATATCATGTCTCCATATCTACCATATGTACAGTAATTATGTGTGCATTAGTGTCTTTAGTTGCCTTTCGTTGTGTAATTGCTGTAGTAACAATCCATTTCCAATAAGGAAATCCGTCTGCATGGAGGCTAGGTCAGTGTGTGTGGACGATTTACAGTATATGAACTCAATTCCAGTCAAATAGGTTATATTACAAAAAGCAAATTATATTGGGGGGCGCTAACAGGAACGCTAGGGCATTATCTTTCCTCATTTACTGTCAGCCTCAGTTGGAGCATGATTTGCTGCTCAGTATGAGCAGGGGATCCTGGTTTAACGATGTTCAGACCTTATCACAAAAGGTGATCTAATGATTTTCTGGACCTGCCCGTCCTAATGAGTGTGCAAATGTCAGACAGGAGGATCATCTAATTACTGAAGTCATCTTTGTTAAGAGAAAAGCTAAAAGAGAATGGTCAGGGCAGGCAGGGAATCTCAACCCCCCCCTCCTCATTAGTGTAGTTTGATTCATTTTTGAATCACGTTATTAGAAGGGAAAAAAATCAAGATCAACATTGTTAAAAAGTAGATTTTGAATGTTTTGCTGTTAGGGTTTTTCATCGCCTTAAGCAGAGCAGACTTGTTGGATGAGAGTATAGCCACTTTTTTTTTTTTTGCAGATGTCAGATTGAATAAATAGCAGATGACTCAGTGGGGTGGCTGTGCTGTATAATGCACCAACTTCCTGCTTTCCAAGGAGCCTTATTCAGGTGATGAAAATGCATGATGCCATTAGAGCCCTGCTGAAACCCACAGCAGACACCAGGGCTGGACTGGACATCCAGCATAGCGGGCATTTCCTGGTGGGTCCTGCACTCCTTAAAACCCTTTGAGGAGTGCCATCACAAATATGTGCTTAGAATTTTGCCCAAATTTTGAGTTCTCATTATGATGTCATAAGGACTTTGCGAGATTTTCAACACAGACTTCTATGGGAGCTGTAGAGTGTTCAAGTAAAATTCTAGAAGAACCTTTAGAATTTCCTTACTCCTCAAAGGGTTAAAGAGGGCCCCTCATAATTAGCAGTGTGATTCTCCGGTGGGCCCTGCACCCTTGTGGGCCCCTATTTTCAGAAAAGTTAAGAAAATATATAGTATACTGTATACACAGCATATATACAGTATATATTATTATTTATTTTCATTTTTTATATACATTTCTGAAAATAGGGGCCCACAAGGGTGCAGGGCCCACCGGTGAGGTCAGTCAGTTCCACGCTGCTAATTATGAGGGGCCTTCTTTCAGGCAAAAGTGCCCGGGCCCTATTTCTCCCTCAGTCCAGCCCTGGCCGGCACTCTTCCGCCGTCATCATTTCGCATTATCGGAAGATGGCCGTGACCTGTTAGAGTTATTGATGAGGTCTCACAACTTAGATATTAAGCTAACAAATTATGCTAAAAACACCCGATGAAATAAACGGTCTTGGAAATATCAGTGTCTGTGAATTTAGCTTTTTGAGTATGTGTAGATGTGAAGTCAGCAAAACCACCCATACAGTAAGCGCAATTTTATGATGAAATTTTATGATGGAAAAAAACCTGCATTGTTTAAAAAAGGTAGCCGTTGACTTGAGAGAATGGAGTGAGCATTTCCTATGTCAGGTGCGCACGCATAAGATGGCCCCGTCTTCACACACCTAGCCAGTCTCACCTAGCGGATAGGCCGCGTGGCATTTTTCTGACAGGACCGCAACGCTGCAGCATCCTGCTTTGTGACTGGTGATCCCTGTATTGCTTACTGTCTTTGTTGACATACAGAGTTGGCTTGGTATACGTGACCTTAGCTTTTGTTTCACAAGGAAACGACTTGACAAAATACCCCTCTGGCAGCTTGTCACATTGTTTCACGTCTTCTGCCCAGATAGTCCACAAGAGACAGATATGCTTTGATGTTAATTTCGCCTGAACGTTATGTGAATGCAGACCTAATGACCCCAGATTATGAGTCATCAATCCTTTCCAATCATACTCTCTCTCTTGGGTTTGACTCAGGGGAGGGTGAAAATATCTTTAATTGCAGATATACAAATGAGCTCAGTCTTCTAGAAGCTTTGGCTAAATATTAAATCAGCCCTACACGTGACTGTACACTTCTTTGCTTAACATACCCCTCAGCCAGCCACGAGCCATTCAGGAGTAAAAGCCATGTAAGAGTTGTTACACCCTACAGAGAACAAGACTTTATAAATAAACCTGACCGTCAGGGGTGCAGACAGGGGGGACAAAGGGGACAGTTGTCCCGGGCCCAAGGAGAGATGGGGCCCAGAATTGGTTCCTCATTACATTGCACCTACTGGGCAGGGGGGCCCTTTCAGATGACTTTGTCCCAGGCCCGACCAAAGCTGTCAGCGGCCCTGCTGACAGTTGTTGGGGAAAATGCATATTGGTAACTTCTGCAGGGAGGGCGGGCACAGCGCAGCTAGGGAGAAGTGAGTCTATTAATTAGCGGGTATGCGATAATTATACCTCAACGAATGTTTTGCTTTCCGCAGCATTTGCACTGCGAGAGGGCAAATAACTAACTACTCTTATTACTTTAGTATGCAGCTGACCTGAGAGGCTCTTGTGTCTTCAAAAACGCTTTCTGCATACAGATGACCTTGTTGTACTGTGAGTGAGTGAGTGAGTGAGTGAGTGAGTGAGTGAGTGAGTGAGTGAGTGAGTGAGTGAGTGAGTGAGTGAGTGAGTGAGTGAGTGAGTGAGTGAGTGAGTGAGTGAGTGAGTGAGTGAGTGAGTGAGTGAGTGAGAGAGAGAGAGAGAGAGAGAGAGAGAGAGAGAGAGAGAGAGAGAGAGAGAGTGTGTGTGTGTGTGTGTGTGTGTGTGTGTGTGTGTGCGGGCCCGCGTACATGAACCTTCTGTGATCAGGATTACTGCGTTTATGGAGTAATTATGTTAATCCACATCTTTGCATTTCTAATCATCACTCGCTGCCTATACCACTAACCGCTCACACATTGTGTGTCACTTCATTAGGCTAAGCAATTATTAATTATTCCTCTGCAACCTAGAACTATTACAGCATCAAGTGTGTAAATATTGTGTCATCATACCGTTATTAATAGATGATGCAAGACTGGCAACAGGGCCAAGGGCATAGTGGTGATATCATCCTTGGCACATTATGGCCAAAGTGCCAGGCAAATGGGACTTCTCCATTTGAAAAACATCTCTGGCATTTTACAGTGCTACTATATGCAACTCCCCCTAGCTCGGGCTTGTGTAATTCATGCATGACAATGGTGAAATTGTATATTTCATGCACTGAATGGTCGTGCTGTTACAGAGGGTAGTGTCTCACACCACAGACTGGATGTGGCAAAGGCCGGGGATGACTCAGTTTGGTGTCAGCCTTCGGGAGTGGATGTAGGCTATGCTCACGGCGGGCATGTAGGCCATAGTTAGTCATGCGCATCCTCTATGGTTATTTTCTATGCACGTTTGGGGTTTTACCGTCACATTCTCGTTAAATACACATGAGATTTTGCATGCACAATGTAGGCTTCCAACTTGGGAAAGGGTAGACTACACATGGGAACAGAACACCAAAGCGCAAAACGTGTTCTTACCCCTCATATGTGTTGGGGGGTCTTCTTGAACTATGCATGGTGAGCTAGAAAATCACCTTTTGAACATTCTGTAACTATTGCGCAAGCATGGTCTCGTTCGCTGGTCTGTGTTGCTGTTTGGGCTTTTGCCATTCACAATCACTCTTTGAACTTCAGAGAGGCGGGACTCAGCGATAGTGACAAGCGTTGCACATTTGAGGAAAATCGCTCCAACAGCGTGTATCTCAGTCAGTCCCATTCTTAAACCATGAGAGGGGTAGGAGATGGCAATAGTAAAGACTGCTACTTTAGCTGCCCTCTTTAGTGGAGAGCTGCGCTTGCACTGTGGAGCAAACAATTATTTCAGGAGCGTGTATTTATCACCTCTTCATCTTGGCGTGCGTGTGTGTTTGTTTGCTCCCACTTCAGAGCGCGCGAGTGCACTGCCATGTCGGATTCATCGTCACGTTGTGAGTCGACAGCAGCCCAAGCAGCAGTGGTTGCTTGGCAGAGCAGAAACCAAATCATGAGCAACTGTACCATATTTGCACATTCGCGAGGACGGGACGCCGAATGTGATGTTCTCTGCTGAACACTTGGATATTTACATGGAATTGTTGCCACTTCGAAGAGGTCTTCTCGAGTAAGCGCTTTAAAAATGTATCTGTCGACATTTGCTCTCTATATATGTCAAAGTCATTTACTATTCAGTCGACTGAACATTTGACGTTAGACAAAATAGCGGTAATCGCCGCTTGCAGTTGCAACTGTTGGATATATGTCACCATACGCCCAAACTTACGGAACTAATGTAGAAAAGGGGAGTGATCCTTCATTAATGTGTTTCCACTGAATGCGAAATCAACTTACCAACTCGGTGACATGCAAGAAATAACTGAACAGCGACATATCCGTAATGCCGAGGCTGATAAAGTGATCGGGCTGTCACAAGGACATTACAAGGGAAGCTGTGTTAATGCCCTCAAAGTAGTCTATGTGGGTGCGCGCACTCGCGCCCTTGGCGTGTGTGTGTGTGCATGAGAGGCAAAGAAATGGAGAAAGCTCATAAACGCTCGGAGGAACTTTCGCTCACCGAATATGCACAACAATAGGCAGACAGAAGAGTTTGGTGCGAGACCTTTCACGATGATAAGGGAATTCTTCTAGGTGAGTACTGTTCTAAACAAGGGGCGCAAAAATAGGTTACAGACGGATGTAGTTGATTTGAAGCTTTTCCAGTTGCAGTCATTGCCTATATGTTTTAAACCATACTCAAACCATATACCGGACAAGCATGTACAAAAAAGAATAATGGATATATGCTGCGTTTTGACCTTTCTCTCTTAAGACGCACTGATCGTCGGTTATATTTCTCCTCCTCATACACAGCCATGTCCATGTTGAAATGAATAATATTTCAAGTCTCATGCTGTTCATCCTGTCAAGCAGGAGTTGGATTCTCATGTATTATGTTGCTTTACTTTATGTGGGTCGAGGGAAGTGATTAAAATAATGCTCTTTCAACAGCAAAATGTATTTTTTTCTCTCTTTTTTTCCCCAGATGACTTGGCTCTGTTGCACAGCCGCGAGTTTGACCATCCATTCCCCAAGATGCATATTTGGATCAGTACCACTCTGCTAGCTGTCACATCATTGAGTTTTGTGGAGATGCTTGACAGATATGGAGAGGTATGCAGAGAGCTGTGTGACTGCGAGGAGAAAGATGGGAGTCTGGGCGTCAGTTGTGAAAACAGGGGGATAACTAGCCTGGCAGAGATAGAACCGGTGCACTATTCCACATATAATCTACTCCTCACTGGAAACCTTCTTAAGAAACTCTCTCTCAACGACTTTGTGCAGTATGAGGGAGCCATCATCTTGCATCTGGGAAACAATGACATATCAGAAATCGAGGCAGGGGCGTTTAATGGACTTCAAGGATTAAAAAGACTGCATCTCAACAATAATAAAATCGACTCGTTAAGGGAGGATATGTTTATTGGTCTCGAGCTGCTGGAGTACCTTCAGCTCGACTACAATTACATTTCCCACGTTGATGCCAGTGCCTTCAGCAAGCTGCGTCATCTGGAGGTGTTGATTTTGAACGACAACCTCTTGTCTGCCCTGCCACCCAACGTCTTCCAGTACGTCCCCTTGACTCACCTCGACCTGCGAGGAAACCAGCTGAAGCTGCTGCCGTACCACGGTCTGCTGGAGCACATGAATAAAATTGTGGAATTACAACTGGAGGAGAACCCGTGGAATTGTTCGTGTGAACTCATCCCCCTCAAGGCCTGGCTGGAGAGCATTTCTTACACGGCTCTGGTCGGAGACGTCGTCTGCGAGACCCCCTTCCGACTCCACGGGAGGGATCTGGGTGAGGTCTCCAAGCAGGAACTGTGCCCCCGGAGAGCAATTGCCGAGTACGAAATGCATGCAGAGCCTGCCAGGAGCAGTGAGGCGTACGTTCAGACCACACCGGCTTCAGTGGCGGCCTCTGTAACATCAGCAGGGGGGACTTTACGGTCTTCAAGGCCTACTAAGGGCTCTCGCCAGTCGGGCAAGCTGAGATCTAAACCCACTCAGCGGCCGTCTCCCAATAAACAAAACTACGGGCCCATGGTGTCGTATCAAACCAAATCCCCTGTGCCTTTGGACTGTCCTGCTTCGTGCAATTGCAACCTCCAAATATCAGACCTTGGATTAAATGTGAACTGCCAAGAGAGGAAGATCGAGAGCATTGCTGATCTTGACCCTAAACCGTACAACCCTAAAAAGATGTATCTAACCGGCAATTACATCCCAGCCGTGCATAGATCCGATTTTGCTGATGCCACAGGATTAGACTTGCTCCACCTGGGCAACAATCGAATTTCCACCATCCATGACAGTGCTTTTCGGGATTTGGCCAATTTGCGACGGCTTTACTTGAATGGGAATTTAATAGAGCGTTTGACAGACGACATGTTTTACGGCTTGGAGAGCCTCCAGTTCCTATATTTAGAATACAATGTCATCCGCGAAATCGCGCCAGCCACCTTTGAGCAAGTCCCAAACCTCCAGCTGCTCTTCCTCAACAACAACCTCCTGAAAACCCTACCAGAGGGGGTGTTTAATGGATTAACGCTCGCTCGGCTGAATCTGCGTAATAATCACCTCCGTAATCTACTGGTGGGGGGCGTGCTGGACCAGCTGCGGTCGCTGGTGCAGATAGATCTTTACGAGAACCCGTGGGACTGCTCCTGTAGCGTCGTGGAGATGAAGCTGTGGCTGGAGCAGCTCGCCAGTGGCACCGTCGTCAACAGTGTGGTGTGCGAGTCTCCCATGAGGCTCTCGGGGGAGGACATGAGATTCATCCACGCCTCCCACCTCTGCCCAAACACCTCCAGCGGTGGCGGCGGCGGCGGCGGCCTGCCAGGCTCAGGCTCGGCCTCAGCCGCGCCCCCCTCGGAGGAGTCTTTACCTGGCAGCACAATCTCCTTGGAGTCCTCCCTGGATTACGACAGCTCGTACAGCCCCGTCCCCCTCTCCGTGCTCATACTGGCCCTGCTCATGATATTCATCATGTCTGTGTTCATCCTGGCAGGGTTGTTTGCCGTGGTGAGACGCCGGCGGAAGAAGACTCAGAACGAACGGGCCCCGTCCATAAGCGCAGACCTGAGCGCTTTCAACAGTCTGTACAGCAGCGGCAGATCTACTGCCAAAGTGAAATCCTCGGCGGGCCAGTTGTACGAGTACATCCCTCCTCCTGGTAATCAGCCAGCCAAGAACCCCACCTTCCCCATTAATGAGAACAGCATAGTTGAGCGCTTCCGAGACTTTGATGATTTGAACGGAGCGTTCACCCCAAATTCCGATGATGAATTGGCGAGCAACGCCAGGAGCTCAGAGTACAGCGAGTGCACTGGCGATGCACTCAAACCCTCCCCCATGCAGGAGGACAACTTTTTCTACAGGGATATTTTAGCACGGGACAACAAACAGGTACCTTACAGGGGTAGTAGTAAGCAGCATTGCAAGCACGGAGGAGGCCATTCCTCCAGCCACTACAGCCAGGATTATGATGTCAGGCCACAGTTTTTGCATCCAGACAGCCGAGCCCAACAGACAATGGTGTACTGCACCACCACACCAGCCACAGTTTATGTTGAACCCAACAGAAGCGAATATTGGGAGCTGAAAGCCAAGCTTCACTTTGAACCAGACTACCTTGAAGTCCACGAGAAACGGACAACATTCACCCAGTTTTGATTTGTTTGTTTTTTCTAGGAAATCCTCACATGGATCATGCTTTTTAGTTCTGGGTAGAATGCATCTTAAAAACATTGTAAATTCTTAACATGTAATAATGATGAATTGACTGTTCAACTCTCTATATAACAGATGATGTTTTTTTTCTTGGAGTGGATCAACATTGTGCCATTTTAGTATGCGAAGCCATGGCCGAATTACAGACATTCTAACTGTATTCATTGTATTCTGATTATAATGGATATCTCCAAATATGCATCCATGTGTTCTGCATATGAATTGAATATTGATGTGTAATGCAATTTCTTTACTGGGTTTACTGTGTCTGTCTGCAATTCCATATCCATTTGACTGTGTTTCTCATATATTGCACTATTTGTTAAGGTCATCAGCAAACAATATGATGTCTGTTTTGTAGGATTTACCATTGACAATCTTTTATAGACTTGTATATTAGTCATTGCTGATGCAATTACAGTGAAACAGTGAAACACAGATAACAGCGACATTATTTTTTGCAGGCATGTCAACACATTCATATTATGTACATTATCACATGAAATAACATTCCTCCACCATTCATCCGTTTGATTCAGTCATATTTATTTTGTTGCAAAAAATGACTGTGTGTGTGTGCATGTGCACTTGTGAATGGGTGTGTGTGAGTGACGGTGTGTCTGTGTGCGTGTGTCTGCGTGCGTGCACGCGCGCGTGTGTGTGTGTGTGCGTGTGCGCATGTGAATGTGTGTGTGTGTGTGTGTGTGTGTCTGTGTGCACGTGTGTGTGTGTGTGTGTGTGTGTGCACGTGCATGTGAATGTGTGTGTGTGTGTGCGTGCCTGCTTGTATGTAGCTCCTGGTAAAAACTGAAAGACTTGGTACTTTCACAACCTCTGCACAAGAGTCAGGTTTGGAAATTCAGCCTGCTTTCTGTCTGCAGGTTGAGCTACATGAATTGTTATTCAAGTCCCCTGGGAGCTTGTCATTGCCAGGCTGCCAGTCCCCACTGTGACCTGGCATCATTTCCTTATTACTCATGACAAGATATGTAAATATGATTTTAACAGAGCATTATGAGGTTGTGTGTGGTGTTCATATTTTCCTTTTTTTATGGGAAGCATTGAAGGAATTATTAGCAATATGGTCTTTTACCAACAATGGTTCACCGTTGAACATGTGCCAATAAAAAATTCATGAACTGCTGGAGGCGGTAGGGCAGGCTTGTTTTAACAGAAACATTATTTGTTGCCGTCCTAAATGTAGTAGTCCATGCTTCCATCTGCAGCACACTGCATTAGCAAGATAGTGTTGTTTGAAAAGTTATGTCAAGTTGGTTTTGTTTTAATCGATTTGTGTGGAAACCGCGGGGGCAGAGCATTCATGTAAAAACAAATCTGGCACATCATTTTTTTGTTATTATTGTTTTGGTTTGAGGTAAAAGATATCTATCCATTTTGTGAAGCTCCCCTAAAAATATATAATTATTATGATTTTGATACACACACTGCCCCCCCCTTCTTTGTTGGAAACACAAGGAAATGAAAGCAAGATATTTAACAGAACAGTACATTGTGAAAGTAAGCATTGGCATGAACAGAATTTTGCTTGCAAGACTTCAGGGAAAGGCACAGGACAACACTGTCAAAGTTGAAAAGTAATGTGAGATTAACCTTTAACAGGTATATGTTCTTATGCTATGGACCTGAATATTATGATTATATATGATCATGTGTTGTGACATTCAGGCTGTTTGGTCAATCTAAATGTTATTCAAAGCCAATTGTGTACATACGCACATAATGCAAATTATTCCTGATGTATTTTAATCTTTATAGATGTCGCACAAACTACAGTATTTCACTTGTGAGAAGTGAATGGACTCACTATTGGTGTATTGAACTGACGAGATACAAATGGCTATTTGAGTGCTTTGAGTGAGTGTTGGCATCATTTGTGGCTGCCAATAATTTCTATGATTCCTACCATACATATACAGTACTAACATGGCAGTGTGGGATATATAAATCCGTGGCTTGAATTTCCTGGTCTGTGAACTTGAAACTAATAAATTGTAACTGTATAGTGCACATTGTCTTCCTGTCTACTACACCAAGGATATATTAAAATGCAGTATGTTTCCTATTGTTGGTGTATTGCAATTTCAAGATAAAAAAAAATATTGTTTGTCATGGTTCCCATGCTGAGTGACTATGTGTCATCCTCTCCACATTCTTGAGAGGTGATGGGGGTGGAAGAAACACATAATTGCGAAACTAATTTACATTTTTGCATGGGAGTTTGGAGAGAGAGAGAGAGAGAGAGAGAGAGAGAGAGAGAGAGAGAGAGAGAGAGAGAGAGAGAGAGAGAGAGAGAGAGAGATTTACTACACCATGTAGGCTAAATAAGCTGAAGAATTTATAGGAAAACACAGTACCAACAACAGACAGTAGGCTTTGTTGTTTTTGCAGGACGTCAAATAGAACTCTGCGTGTCAGCTGTTTAATTCAGCATATGACCACAACATTAAAGGACTTGGCTTCATGCCCAATGGCAAATTTCCATGCAGACCTTGGGATTGCTGTGCCTTAAATCACTGAGCACAATCTGTTTTGAAAAAAAGAAAAGCGTTTGTTGACCACGTTTATGCCACAAAAGTAAAAAATAAAAATTGTGCATGGACCAGAAAAAAGCGGTGTTGTTCTTGCTCTACTCGTTTGCATTCGCTTACTAAGATTAGTGGAAGCACAAATTCTATTCATATCCCCCAGCTAGGCTCATTAAAAGCTCACCTCTGGCTTTGCCAATGTCCAGTATAATCTTCCATACTATAGGTAAGAAAATAGCATTTTTCCCTTTGCTTTGTGGGGCACACTGGGAGGCTGGAGCTAATGCAGTCATAATGTCCTACTCTTATCGGCCTGCTAAATACATCGTTGTTTTTAAATATACATAGCTATGTATAAAATATATATAACATTGTGAGGAAATGGATGTGTATTACGGTACATGGCTCATTCTCATGTGGAATTCATTATTGTTGCAGAGGAGAAGAGGGTAGTTTTCTTAAAATGGCTACCTTGTGCAAATCCTTTCGGAAAGCTTTAAAGCCAGTCTTATCAACAAGGCACCACATTTTGATTTCAGATATTATCTGCATTACATGGGTGCACACACTGCACAGCCATTCCAATCCAACATACCATAGAAGGCTAAAAAAGCTGGGTTTATGTCACATTTAAATAAATATGATGTGCAACACAAGTTAAACAATTAACATTTTCCCCCTGTCTTGCCCACTTTGAGTTTAACAAGACTCCTGAGATATCTCCTTGAGTAACTCCTGCATGTTAATGGCTCAGTTTTTATGTGCCATGGCATTGCTCCCTAGTGTTTGCTGCAGCTCCCCCTGAACATTTTCTGACAATAAATATTTCACGCCGTTCAGAAAATACTTAAAACCCAAATGCTTTCAGGTATTGTGCCATGGCCACGATACCGCGCTAAATATCTTGACTCAACTATTTGGCAGATTACGGGTGTTACGTTACGCCGAATGCTTGCGGACCACGGTGCTGCTTGGAAGAGAGAAAAAATTAGGACAGATCTAGATTATGTAAGCTTGAGGAGGCTCTGTCAGCTACCGAGGAGACTGCATATGACTGCAAGTTGTGCACTGGAGGAGAAAACTCAAATCTGCGTGTATTATTCAAGCAAACAGTGGCTGATTATCACTGCGAGTGGAATGCTGTCTCATTTCCATAAAAAACATGTTCTGGCCATGCGTGGAGGGCCGTGCGGTGTGTTGATATATCTCTGTCTTTGTAGACCCCTCTCCTACATCTCATCTGTGCGTCTTGGTCGCAGCGACATTCCAACGTGTGTGTGCGCCTTGTGTGCATAAATTATTGAGCTGCCGATCTAGTCATGCATGCCTCAAGGAGTTCAACCAGCGAGGAAATAGGGCTATCCTCTCGCCACACATCCTGTGCCTGAATAAAAAAAAAAAACTTTTACATAATTCACAGGCGCACCTCGTAGCTGCTAAACAAGTGTGACTGTCATTGCATTCGCCATGTGTGTATACGTTTTTAATAAACACAGACCCCAGGCTTCACTCTGATACTTAACTGTTCATCTAATTGAAAGGAACAGGTTTTTAATTAAAAAGTTTAAGCAGATATTTGAAGTGTCCCTGTGCATCTTGTAAGAACATTTAGCACAGCTTGAGGCGATGGGTGAGGGGCACGGTGACATTTATACAGGCTCATGGAGTCATGCTTAGTCTCAGCAAGCAAGATGACAACTCTTAGAACCCTCCCCCCATCGCTTTCTCTTTTAACGCTGTAAATTATTCTGCATGTTGGGGATTTTATCCAGACTAGTGGGTCTACAACACACACACACACACTCACACTTCTCGTGTGTTTCTGTCTTTGTCTGTTTTTTTGTCTTCTCCACACCTGGAAACAAGCCATGCTACATGTTTTATGTTCCATGTAGCTCCTATAGGCCCCTGAGATGACCGAGTATAGTCTTCGGTTCTTTTGACTTAAAGGGACACTGTGCAGGAAATGGTCAAAAAAGGTACTGCAACTATGCTGCTCATTGAAACTGGGCTGCCTATTGCCAAATTTGATCTTTACATGAAAGTTTACTAAGTAATAAACAAATATTTTCTAGTATGGTCCAAGTCGAGTCATTTTTGCAGCTAAAAATGGCTATTTTTGGAAATTCAAAATGGCGGACCATGGAGAAGATCCCCCTTTTCATGTATGAAAAGTGCCATTTTTCCAGTCAAATTGAATACTTAGAATTTGATGGTGGTCTTAAGTATTCATGAAAAAGATAACATTAGTGAATGGGCAACACAAATTCTGGAAATAAACAACTAAAAATCTCACACAGTGTCCCTTTAAAGACAATTCTGCGAGTTCCCAAACTACTCCGCAGTGCTTGTAGCATTGTCTTAACTAGTGTATAATTCATGACAGTAAGAAATAGCTCTAACAGTCCTTTAAAAAAAGAGAGAGAGAGAGATTCTGACATTCATCAATGTTAACTCATTTGAGGTTTGTTCCACAGATACACACTCTTATAAATATTTAAGTTGGTCTTCCGCACAGCTATATATTTTGGCTGTTGGTTGGGATATGATGAGTGTTTTTTTGTGTTTTTGTATGTAACAGTGGAAGACATGAGTATTAATTCACTCTAAATTCTGCATTCCTCACATCAATGCATTTGACAGCTCATTTCCTCTTAAACCTCTCAGGTGATTCATCTGAAAACTGTCATGTAAACAGCAGGTTTGTACTTTTTTGCGCATGTGTAGTATGAGTAGAATTGTTACTGTAGTGTGGGTAATTCCTATTTTACCTCAGAAAGTATGCACAGAGGCTTACTGCAAACAAACTACTAGAATTTCACTGCCTTCACAAGTGCACAGCCAGATTCTACAGAACACAATTTTCCCAAGCTGTCTTTGACATCTTCAGGAAAAGTATGTGCAAATCTGTCCTGAATGTTTTACTAGTAGCCTAGATATTCACCCAGAGAATGCTGGGCACTGTTTTCACGCATCAACTTTCTCATACTTTCTATCATGTTTGCATTATCAGGACAACTTCATAATGCCCTGATGGTCTAGACTCTAGACTTACAGAGAGCTACATGTCTACTTGTGCAGACATTCACGTCATTGGTACATACTGTAAAAGGTATTGGAAAGCAAGCAGCTATTCAACGATGGCATTGAGAGCATCTGTGAAGAGTTTGTGCTAGCACTGTTGGTGCCCTGTCCTTAACCTTTACCTTGGTGCCCCATCCTCAAGCTTGATGGAAAATGCTATGAGGATTGAACAGACAAAATGTACAGAGCATATGTGTCTTATAAAGACCAGATTCTCCAGCAACATATTTTTTTATGTGCTTTTGAAGTAGGCTACTGTATAAGCATTCACATTGTGTAGGCTTTTCCATTGATCAGTGGTTGGTGTTGCTGCCACAATAATTAATGGGGAAATTGTTATCTCCCAAGGATGGTCAAGTAGTGCCACATATGCAAAACAGTCTTTTGAAGCACCTTTTCTTAGCAGTGCTAGTGGCACTATATGAACCCAGAAGAAGGTTGTGGAAGTGTTGCTACTAATGATGCTAACAGGTCACGCAGGGGTCCCTAAGCAGAAAGATGTATTGCAATTCCATGGAAATGAACGTGGCTGGCAAACACAGCACAATATAGGGGATGGTGTGCTGTTTTTTAGCTACCATAACCCCACGTGAAGGCTCCGTATAATCTGTGAATTATTTCCTCATTCATTCAGGCCAAGGTAGTCCAGTTCAAAGAGCTGTTCTAAATTGATTTTTTATTGTTTAGTAAGTGACTATTAGTAAGTAACTTCAGTAAGATACACCACCATGTTAGTTGCCATGGCTACACCTATGTTGGTTGCCTGCTGTGACGCATGTCTGTTGACCTTGTGCGGAGCGTGAAGATGCTTCACCGTTCAACTTTCAAAAGGTTTACTCAATTTTTGGCAAGATGACAGGAGCCAGGAGGTATACAGTTTCTGTCAAACACACTTCACCTCACACAACAAAAAAAGGATCTCACTTCAATGCACACATCAAGGTCTGACTGAGTGTGAGTGGCTGCAGGACCCAAAAAATGAGAACAGCTTGGATATCATCACTCATGGGCAAGTGGTAAGCTGTTTAGAGAGTCAGCCGGTGTGATTTCTGGCACAGCCAACCAAAGAAATTAGATTGGATAAGGACAATCACTCCCTGGAAAATGCATTGGCCACAGTGTAGTGCAAAGGCGTAGCCTGAGGACGCTGTGTGCTTGGACAGTGGGTGTGGTTTTAATTATAGACTAGAAGCATGTCCAGAAAAAGGCCCTTTATAAGGGTGTTAGAAGCATTTTTTAGTAAAAGTTGGGAACCTAGTTTTCTAAGACAATTAGAGTACCCTGAATTCAGCTAGCCTGGTTCCCAAGCTGAATTTTGAGTTTTTGACCATGAAATGGGCAAAAAACAAAATGGCCGCCGAAATTCTTGATTTTGGGCAGAATACGTAGAAAGTACCACTTCTCCATGGAAATAAATGTGCAATGCTCACATATTTGCATTTATCATGTATTCCTACACTTACACAAAGGCAAAATGTCATGGCAAAAGGATAAAAAATACTATAATTATGCCGTTCTAATAATAAGATATTCTCGTAAACTGGCATTCAATAGCAATAGCCTCCATGAAGCACATTATCATACAAAATTGTCATTCAATAAGATTTGGAAAGAAAAAGAGAGGCAAAGAAGATAGTATTATCTAAAAGACTAAATATTGGGACATGAATATGTCCCCTGTTCTTTGAAGGACTTTGATGCCAAACATCTCTTCGGCTGTCGGCAATAAGGTTGTCTTGAGAGATGGCTCACTCATCTCCTTCAGAGAACGGGGACATATTCATGTCCTAATGGTCTCTTTCAGTCGAATCGTTCGCATATCTATGGGAGAGTTACAATCACTCCCGATTGCTGGTCCAAACTAAGCAGAACTCCAAGCACATCCTGTAAGGATAGCGTTCCTATCACCCTACAGACAATCAGTGGTCCTGCCCAGAACCCTATGTTCCTGTGGCAGCGTGTTCACATCTAGCCGGTAGAACCGGACAAAGGTGGCGGGGTTGGCCCAACCAACCACTCTGCACACCTCTGAAACTGCTGCACCCTTGAAGAGAGGACAAGATGTAGAGACCTGCACTGGTAAAGTGAGCCCTAATCTGAGCCGGGGGTTGGCGACCCTTGGACTCATATGCCAGGGCAATGGTTTGAACCAACCATTTGGAGACCTCTATTTCAAAACTGTGAGCCCTGTAGAGGGCTTGATGAAGCACACAAACAGCTGCTCAGTGTTCCTAAAAGAGTGAGTCCTGTTCATGTAGATGTGTAAAGCGTGCACAGGGCACAAGTTGTGTTGTCACCTCTCTTCCACGGATCTGAAAGGTGGTGTGCAAAAGCAGTTTGGAGAGGCCCCTCTTGGAGGGGCTTGAAAGGGGCCCCACACATAGCCTCCAGTACTAGAGAGATATCCCAGGAGGGTATCGTCTGATGTAGCATGGGGCGTAAGTATCTAGTGGATGGGCACTCAGAGTGTTGGAACCGAATCCTACATGGCACGATGAAATCGCTGCAAAGTAGACTTAAATGGTAAAGCCTTGTCTCCCCCCAATAAGTCTTGTAGGAAGGACAACACCATCTGTACTGAACACTTTCGCGTTGGTCACACTAGCGTTGGAAGACAGGTTCAGGTTATACAGTGTCAAAGTAGATTGGGCCCTGGCCCCTTAAACTGTCCTGATAACGTTATCCAGAAAAGCGGTTAGGTTCAAATGTTCCCTTGCCAGACCCATAGGGGCAGGTGGCCCCTGGGCTGGGGTATGTCCTCCTCCTGGTCCGTTGCCAGACTCGAACCTGCAGGAGAGGGGAAAGTAGCAGGAGGGGCTGAAGCCCCTATGCTCTCAGCTGAGGCCCCTGAGCCCCGTGGGCTAAGGGGGGACAAACCCTGAGAAATCTCGCTTCCTTGCAGGAGGGGAAAAAGGGAGGCGTCAGGCGAAGGCGCTCGTGGTGCATTATCCAGGACTTTGGGAGCGCACCATGCCTGGTGACAGGGTGCGCTTTCATGCCAAGCGCAGTGGCCTGGGGTGATGGGCTCCAAGGCAGCTGCTCGAGCTGGGGAAGCCACATCAGCCACTAGGGTGGTGGTCAGTACCTGTTGTATGAGATTCTCTGTGGTGGCAAGGAGTTGGGATAAAGAGTCGTCCACCTTAGGCGGGAGATCGAAGCACTTTGCCAGGGGGGAGTCAGAGTCTGGCTCCACTGAAATTCTTTGCCAGCAGTCGACCGTAGTCAAGAGAACAAAGGGACAGAGCAGGCTAGAACTAGTCAAGCTCTTGTAACTCGTGTCCTTATGGGTACTTGTGACCTCAGTCAGGAGACGTGAGTCCAAGGAACCGGGTACGCACAAATGTTTGTAAAGAACTTTTACTCCGTATTGTTTCTAATCTGCCGTGAGTAGATTCCGTCATTGTGAAGTTTCTTGCTGCCATGGGGAGGACACTGTACATTTCATATGTTTGATCTGCAATGTGTGATCTCAGGTTAAAAGAGAGTGTCCACCTACACAAAGCTGGGGCTGTCTCGGTGATCACAATTATGCTCTTTTATTGCCTGTGACATTTACCCACCCCTGATCAGAATCTGGCTAAACTTGTGAGCCAATCTCTTGACCACAAAGTGGCCTTTTTGGAATTCAGACAAAATGGTTCTGGAAGCTGATTCATCAAGTAGATACACTGGGCCCCATTGTGCATAATTAAGATGGCCATACCACTTAAAGTAGGGCAACATTAGGCTGAAAGAGTGAAAATTCAGATCCCAGGTAGCTTCACGTTGTTCTCTTGTGTATTGCAGCAGAACAGTAACCATATCCATATACTGCCACCAGTTCACATCATCAGATTGACTCTCAGCAATATCATGCAGAAGATTTCTGTCCTTTTCCTGATACTGGAATGAAATCAGTTCACTAATGTCTGAGGATCATCACCATTAGCCATCCTAGCAAGACAGGTAGAGAAGACTTGGCATGAGAAGACCCTAAAGCTATTGCAGAGTAAACTTGTGTATCGTGGCTTTGTTGTATGCCTTTCCTGCCAGAACAAGTTCAACAGGGCCGTAGCCAAGCAATCCACCATCCATACATTGGTCAGTCCAGATCCATTCATATGTTCTCCTATGGCCTTAAGGAAGTTGATTGACAAGTGAAGTCCTCCTAGGCGAGGTATTCATCTGTTGTTCTATTCTGAAATTGCCCACTTTAACTCTTCAAGTCTGCAGTACAATGCTTGGTCAACTGTGATAACTGTTCCTGTCCAAAATGTTAAGATATGACAATGCATTTGTATTCAAAGTATCAAAACGTGTGCAGTAGCGAGGACTATTGGCAAATACCCCGCAGCAGTCTGTTGTTCCTTTGATGACAGTGACTGATTGAACACTGGCCAAGAAGTCTTCATGTCTAAGTTTTGACAGTGCAAGAAGAAAGCTAGATCCGTAGCCTTTGCTTGTCTAGCATACTTACGCTCCTCTCCAGATTTTCCAAAGCATGATTAAGCAATGGGTGCTGAAAAAGTTGGCTTGAATGTCCTATGAGTAATCCAGAGAGGATGTAGCTCCATCAGGGAATTTGGCACATTTAATGTATGTCTAGTAGACACCTTTGGTTGTTTGGTTGGCCTCTCTGCCATGCTGCCATTTGTGTTGCATGGGAAGTATTCTTCCCGTCAAGTGTTTCATCCAGGATATCAATGTTATCACATGTGTAGTGGATGAATTTATCTGCCACAATGTTTGTTGGAATAATGGCACCACTCTCTTGGTTCAGTGTTTTAGAGTGCCCTCAGCTAAGGAGGATCTGGACTTGGAAGACCTGGTCCTAACTCAGACAATGACCTGCCTGATTGAAAATTCATATTAGGGCTTTTACCCAATAGCTTGATGAAGAGTACAAGCAAGACTGACATGTTTCGGAGTCCATTTTTTGCCATCACTGACACAATAAACAAGGACTTTAGCCTCATTCAGAACTCTTCTTTGAGGAAGTTTTTCCTTGCCACCAATTCCATCATCTTCAAGAGATGTCTGGCCACTAACAACCAGGCTGAGTAGCATGTATAGACTATCTGGAATGTATGCAATAGTATCTGATAGAATATGTAAAATATGTCTGAACATTTTTCAAAATTTACGTTATATGTAATATCATGGTGCCATCTAGCGATTTCTGGACAGTTTTCAGAGAGCCAATAGCAACTTTCAGTGATTTTTTGGAAACACTAAATACTTCACATTATGCAAAGTATTTCTAAAATACTTACATCAATTTTCTTAACCATATAAACACACATAGGCAACAAATATCTTCAAATCTCAAATATCTAGAAAAGCTAAATATTTAAAACGTTTAGGCTAACACCTAGCCTACAATATTAGCATTATTAGCATTCTAGAAGCTATTTTATACTTTTTAAAATCCTCTATAGTAGATACATTCATCAACAAACATTAATGGGACACAAAATGTTAGAAAAGAGCATTTATTTCCAAGTACAGCAATACTTGGTAAAAATGCTCTGTCAAAAATAGCGTATTTTGGCAGCCATTTTGTTTTTTCAATTTTAACTGTCAAAACCTCAAAATCCAGCTTGGGAACCAGTCTAGTTGAATTCAGCACACTTAAATTATGTTAAGTACATAAGTTCCCAACTTTTACTAAAAAATGCTTCTAACATTCACAAATATGAAAAATGTGTCTAGACTATTATTTATTTCTTCAAATGCTACTATTACTATGTCAGAACGCTATAAAGGACTTTTAGGAAAAAGAACAACAAAATACCTCCTCTTAATGTATGTTCTCTACAAGTCTTCTGTTGTCCAGTCTTGCACTTTAAATGTCTGTATGAGCAATGTCTACGTCCATACTGTCTATGTCCATGTATGAGTACTGTCTATGTCTATACTGTCTATGTCCTTACCTAGATTAGTCTATGTCTGCATGGGAGAGCAAGAAACGCAATTTCAAATTCTTTGTATGACCAGTGCATGTAAAGAAATTGACAATAAACTTGACTTGACTTGACTTGACTGGTTCCATGATTTAAAAAAAATGTGACTCTCACATCGACGCCGGATGTCCGGAATTTGAATTGCATTGTGGGTCCGAGCGGCTGCTGCAAGTTCAAGCTCTGGTTGAAAGAGGATGTGCTGTTAGACAGTGTTAACTACGGGGAATAAGTAATCACAGCTGTCAAAAATTCACGGTGTCCTGTGACCTGTTCCACACTCCATCCCTGGCGGTAGGGGCATTGCACTTTACTATGCCACCAGTAGAAGAAGAAAGTCCATGGCCGTGTCTCAAATGCTGCACTTGTGCACTTCGGGCACTGTTTTTCAGTGCCTAGGGCGCTCACACTGAAAATTTCAGTTGAGCCAGTGCACTGAAAGTGCCAGGATGATCCCCTAACAATGGCGGAAAAATGCAGTGCTTTAATGATAGACACTGCACGCACTAAGCGGCGGCCATGTTGACAATAACACAGAGGAAATGTGGCATTCAGTTCAGTAGAAGAGTTTGGTCAACAGTCTCTTAATTCTGTAAGTAATGTTGATGGGACACCAGTCTTTTCATGCCAACCAAAGTATTGTATGTGTGATTGTTGTCATTTGGGGTGAAGGACATGGAAATACAAGCACCAGACGCTGTGCATTGTAAACAGTAGCCAACTTATATTTTGGCGAGCTAATGCCATGCTCATCCGTCACTTCCAGCGAGGGCACAGTGCATAGTGCTCAAATTTTTCCACGACACTATGCACTAAAGACTTCAGTGCACTGTGTGCACTGTGCACTGACTGTCAGTGCACTGACAAAAGTGCGTAGTTTGAGACATAGTCCCTGTGTCTCGTATCGAACACTTGTGTCAGTGCACTGGGTTAGCGCATAGTGCTCACAGTGCACTGGGGGTCTTTAGTGCATAGTGTCGTGTAAAAGTTTGAGCACTATGCTGTGCCCTCACTGGAAGTGATGGGTGAGCATAGCATTAGCTCACCAAAATATTGGTTGGTTACTGTTACATTGCACAGTGTGTCGTGCTTGTATTTACATTTCCTTCATCCCAACTGGCAGCTATTTCGCATACAATACTTGGCTTGGCATGGAAAGGTTGGTGTCTCAGCAACATTACTTACAGAATTAGGAGACTGTTGACCAAACTCTTGTACTGAACTGAACGCCACATTTCTTCCGTTTCATTATCAACATGGTGAGCGTTTAGTTTGTGCAGTGTCCATCGTTCAAGCACTGCATTTTTCACCATTGTTAGGGCATCATCCGGGCGCTTTCAGTACACTCAATTAACCAAATGTTTCTGCGAGAGCACCCTACGCACTGAAATGTAGTGCCCGAAGTGCTCAAGCGCGCCATCTGAGATACAGGTAAGGCTTTCAGGCCGACCAGAACGGAGCTGGTGCCGGTGCCCGCACTAGTTACGTTCGGCAGTTAAGTGCTTATCTGCGAACCGCCCGTGTTCATAACGGGCTCTGAACTTTTTCCGAACGTGATTGTGTTACCCGGATGAACCTGCTGCCGGCCACGCTGTCATCACGGTTCGCAGAGAAAAACCTAGTATCTTGCACCAACTTTCCGGTTCGCGAAAGCTAAAATCTGTGGTGTGAACACGACGGCCGGTTCGCGATTAGGTGCGGGAACGGGCATCGGCACGGTTCTCAGTCGGTCTGAATGCGCTAAGGGAGTGATCCTGGGCAAATCCTGGTTTGTGTTCGTAGTATGCCCTTGTAGGACTTCATAGAATTTGAAGTGGCCCCTCGAATGAAAAAGGTTTCCCGCCCCTGGTCTACCATCTTTGCTGCCAACTGAGTGGGGAAGGAGCATGAAGCTGTTCCCTGACTGGGATACCCTGAGCATGTTATCATCCCCGGCACTGCTCCTTTAACCCGTTAAGACATGGCGTTATAAATTTGCTGTTACCAGAACAGCAATGACCAAGTCGTAGTGCATTACCAAAGGCCCTGTGTTATGTCAAAGTAGTGTAGTACTATGGTAGTTAACTTTTCAATGTCTTTTACAGCGTGCCACTGGAGGTACGGCGTGCATTAAGGGGCTACGGTGCTTGTTTGGCTGCCTGCCCTCTTGCATGGGTGAAGAATAAATGCATTTTCGTTGTATACTGTGTTGCAATGACAGCAGGGGGTCCCCAGTGGGCATTTCTCCATTGGCTATTCTGCCTTCAGATCAGCCGTTCTAATTGTATGGATCTAGTGACCCCATTCAAGGATTCAGAGACATACTGCACCGCCTATTAGTATTGACAACCCTTCATTTAATTTATTACAAAATGCGCAATAGATCCAGAGATAAATGGAAATATACACAACTTTTACCGCCAGGATCTTTTAATTGGAGGTCTGAAGATATTTAGAATAGAAAAAATATATATTTTTTCCAAATGGATTTTAAGGAAAGGATTTAAAGGATAACTTCAGTCAGTTTCAACATGTAGTTGTAATGCTCACACTACCCTGGACTTGTCAGTACCTGAGTTTTTTTTTTTTTCTTTTTCAGCCTTTTCCGAGATATTGGTCATTGTAATGGGGGCAGCGCTTTGTTTGCATTTTTTTAAAAATGTATTCCCAAAAGCATCCAAAAGGTTATACAACATCAGCAGACAACTAGCAAACAGCAGAACCTTTTGGGAAAATATTTGGAGAAGGCCTATGTAAAAAAATGTTTTAAATGTAAACAAACGCTGCCCCCATTAGAATAGCTCATATCTCGGAAAGGGCTGAGCCGAAAAAGGTGGCATCACCGGGTACTGACAAGTCAAGGGTGGCGTGAGCAATACAACAGCATATTGAAATTGACTGAAGTGGTCCTTTAAATAAAAGGGGCACAAGGTAGGATGACGTCGCTTGTGCGGTGCCCGTGGCATACCTGTCTCAAAATGTACTCCGTAATGAAAAAATGCTGTTCAAATGAACTCGCTGTGAGAATGTTTTTCATCACGGAATGCCAGCAGTTGATACAAATCTGAATGCGGTATGTAAAGCGATTTTTCGTATGAAAAGTGTTTCCCACGACACTCCTGCTCTGTCAAAAAGTTGCATTCAGGGTTTTCTGACAGCGGACCGTGGAAGTGGTCGCGAGAATCATCGTTCACTTAGCCGATGGTTTTGTGAATCATTACTGACTCAGGACAGTGATTAATGAAACTTTTTATCCTACCTGGAGCCCCTTTAAAGGGAATAAAAAGAAAAAGGGCATGCACAGAAATATTGGCACCCTTTCTTAATATGTGGTTGCTCACCCTTGCACAGCCTCCAAACGTTTTTTGTATTCATCAACAAGGTTTTTGCACTCCTATGGTGGTATTCCCCCCCCCCCCACACACACACACACACACACACTCATCCTCTTCAACAGGTATGGCTTATTTCTTCTAATGACAGATTTCACACCCACACCCCCAAGACTTTCAACTGGGTTTACATCTGGCATCACATTTTAGAACAATGTTTTTTCCAACCATTCCACTGTGATTTTGGATGTGTGATTTGTTTTTTTTTCTGTCTTGCTGGAATGTACGTGATCTTCACCTCAAACCAATTGTTCTTGCAAAGGGTGATGCCAGGGAGGCCCGTCATGATACCTGAGCGGTCAAGGCCTCCAATACCGGATGCAACAAAGCAGTGACATAGTATTATATTTTGCGTTGCCCCCTAAAAAGTTAAACAGTAACACTATTACATGGTCCATGGTTGAGATAGTTCTAGCCAGGGCTGGACTGGGAGAAAACTAGAGATGCCTCGGATCCGGTTCCGGATCCGGATCCGGCAGGATAATAGGGTTTTTCACAGGATCTTAAGCAGTGGATCCGGTATCTGGCATGTTACCTAAAAATCAGGGTCTGGTGCATCTCTAGCCTAGGCTTTTCAGTCAGTCTTTCACAACCCCAATCACTGCATGGAGTGAAAGCCCTTTGGAAGCGGCCGTTGCAGGCAGTGTGGCAATAAGCCATTGAGTCTAAAAAATAGTTTTAGCCAACGTAATAAAAAGGGCCCATGTGTGCGAGTAGACTATAGGTTTCAACCCTTTTGTAGGATCCGGTATCCGGTTCCGGATCCGGCAGGATCTTAAGCAGTGGAGCCGGTATCCGGCAGAATCCTAAAAATCAGGATCCGGTGCATCTCTAGAGAAAACACCAGGCCGGGCATTTTCAGCCAAGACCAGTCAGCCAGGCATTGAGAGTGACAATGAGGCTTGTGACAACATGTCTAGTCTTCTGTTACGAGCTAGTTTGAACACAACAGCCAAAATGGATATTCAATTCTGACTCGGAGATGTCTGCTGTAGAGGCATGACTGATACCACTACATTGAGGGGAGGGCCAGGCCAAAATCATCAACGGTCCACTGGGCAAATGTCCTGTATGCCTAATGGCCAATCCAGGCCTGGTTCCAGCCTATGCTGAAGCTGCTGTGCCATGCAACAGACTTTTGGATGAAACAGGAAACCTTATTCAAGTACATCTTACAACATAGTTCTTTTAACTTCAACATTAACAATAGAGGAGGAGATCACATTTCCCTTGCTATCAGAAAAGTTCAAAAACAAAGCCATGGACTTGATTTGCCTATAGCAAAAAAAAAAGGGGGGGGAAAGGGAAGTAAGACTTTTGGAAGTGTATTTAAATAATGGATACATAGCCTTAGCCTATTCAGCAAAAACTGACAGGGGAAAAAATGAGTTGCACGTAAGAAAATGCATGCAAATATGAAAGAAAATGATAATAAGTAGGCTACCAAAAAAGTTTTAAAAAGAACAGAGGAAATTCAACACAAAAAGCAGAGGGGAGATAAACACATAATCTAGTTTCATTATTCATCATGACGCAGACTGGTTTCAGACTTTATATTAGAAAATCAGAATTGGTGTTCAATCATTCTTGGATGTCTGACTCCTGTGTGTTGAGAATACTTAAACTTGTATGGTTTTGAAGTTGCCTAGTTTCCCATTGTTCAATGTGAAGAATAACTTTAATTAATATGTCCTTGGCGGAATTCTATTATTGTTATCATTGACTCTATTAACTAGGAGGAAGTGGTGAAGGTGTCTTTTGAACACTCAGGATTTTCCTAATCCTTGATCCTACAAATGCCTTATCAGCGCACGTTTTTTTTTAATCTCATACATGGGATTGACACTTTGATGTGCAATTATGATTGTTTGATATTTTTTCTGATGTTCCAGGAAACAGTGAATTGTATTTGAAATACCAAACATCAAACGTTTTCTTTATGAGAATGTAGCTGAAAGGAGTCAAAAGATGTTCTACATTTGACCTCTACCTCCGAATATAAAAGTTGCAAGAGGCAACCTGTACTACGTATATTCTTCACGTTCTGTACCATTTATATGCATTTCTTGTTTGATACAGGCCTACACTACAGCTCAAATGTTAAAGGTCACACAGTTGATGTAACGCATTGCTCAGTCATTGCATCAACTCATTGCTGTCTACAGTGGCTGACATGTAGTTTTTTTGTTGGCATATTTCTTATACAGTACAAGTACATCATGCGTGACAGGCTATTGGTTCTGATATTTTAAGTGAATGGGCGTTAATTATTAGTAATTGTAATGCACTATAGCCATCATAATCAACTTTCCAATACAGTGCAACTGAAAATGAACCCATCGCTGTGGAGATCTGCCTACTAGGGCTATAACGATATTGTATCTAACCGACAAATCATGATTCACAATACTGTATGCCAGAAGGCAGTATCGTGATACACCCTTTCAAAGTTTTGTTACCTTTCAGTCCAGAAAACAACCACATGATATATGATTGTTCCTCAAATCATCATCATTACTATTTTTTAACTTTTTTATATTATTAGTTGCCTCTTGTAACCTATTCTACAAACTGTCATAGTTCTTGAGATTTCAAAAATCTTGATATGAACCGAATTGTGAGTTGAGTGTATAGTTACAGCCCTACTGCTCACTGATGTGTTTTTTTTTCTCTTTTGATTGTTTGTGTATGATTTAACGAAACGGCAGTGCATTGGCACATTACTTCCACCTGCACTAATTGAACAAGCAGCATTAACTGCGTATAAAATTATCTCATTAAGATGCATGACAGTTGGAAGCATTTTGGTAAATGCATTTCCTATATGTATTGATGGAAAATCATACATAAACCCTAATGATCACACAGATTCATGGAGCACAAATCACCTGATTTATAGGATTTATAGGATCACCTTGAATGAGAAACCTGGCAGGATTTTTGCTCTCTGTAGCCAGGATTGACACTTCTGACTGAAAATAGCAATCACACTTCAAAGTGTTTCAGATTTCGAGGCCGGGGCATGTAGCACTTCTCTTAGTGAGGTGAAGATGAAGATTCCATTAATATTGTATGCGAGACACCTTTGTGGAGGTTGATTAGAAACTTGCTGCTCCCTTTAATGAACCTCCGACATTCTCACTCATGCCATACACTGTGAGACCCCTGATTTGGACAGGTTACAAACGTTCAAATCAGGAAAAGAAATGCACATTTTACCATTACTATTTTTTCCCTATATTTTTAAAATGTTTTTCCATACTATTTATTTTTGTATATTTTTATAGGATGTAGCCTATATTTAATGTGAAATGTATGCATTATGCTGCTTGCAGCATTTATACTACATATAATTTAGCGTCTCTCAAATGTATCAGTTTCTGTGCAGCGCAACACATCTGGTCGTGAAGGTCAAAGGGTTGGCCAACTAACTCAGTCCACGCCGACCTCCTTGGAGAAACCGTGCAAATAATCCAGAAATGATAATCCCCTTACTGTCACTCTGACAAGACTGCGCTCACTCAATCACCCGTCCACTTTCCTTCCCTTTGTCACCCGCAGATGGATGCTGCAACACTGCCCAGCGAGCTGACACACACATATGACATTAACCTCCGACCTTGGCCAGGAGTGATCTACTAGTTATCAGTCCCTTCCAGCTGTGGATCTTGTCTCTGCCAAGGACGTGTCGTCCTTCCTCACCAGTGAGCCAGAAGAATTAGCCGCACAGCACACCCCTGGCGTGATTGTCGGTGCGTCGCCGCCCGCCGCCGTCGCTGAGAAAAGTCAGCGTGACGACGCCGGGGTTGCGACTGTGATTAGCCCTAATTAATCTTCATAAAAATTCAAAAGGCTAATGTGTGCCACAGCGGCCAATAGAGCCAGTCAAGCTTGCACAAGCTGCACACCGCACTGTCCTCTGCTTCATGGATGAACACTTTTTTTTACTAAGCTGCCAGTGGAGAGAATGGTGATAAAAGACTGATACAAGAGAAAATCAAACACACAAGCAATTCACTGTGCTTTACATCAGTAAGAAAACGCATTCAGATCAGCAGACAATAATTTACAAAAGAGAGATGAAGAGAGATTAAAAAAAATAAACGCTCTCATGAATGTATGCATGCTTTCCAAATGTTTTAAAGATGTCCCATTAGATCTGACGAAACACACAACCCACTAACACAAGATGTCTTATCAGGGAAGAATATCGCTGGCTGGCTGGCAGCGAGACTTTTGTGTGTGTGCTGCACATTTGGATATAATCTGCCCTCCGCCACTCGGATGTAAACAAGAAGAGTGGCCTCATTACCGTATTGGAAACTCTGGGGTTTGTTGCTGCAAGCGTTTTGCATCCGATGCACAAACATGCTGCCTCTGCAGCTGAGGTTTCGGAGGAAGGAGGCTGTTAGTTTACAGGCATAGTACTCTGTATGGTCCTTCCAGAGATGTCTTCCCAAGTTTTGCTCGCACTGATTCTCACTGATGTTTCCGCAAACGATGCCTCGCTCTGCGCTGGAGCCAGATAGTTCGTTCAGCGTTAGCACATCCTTCATGCACTTTTGTCCCATCGGTTAACCCAGTGGTTCCCAAACTTTTTTCCTTGCGCACCCGCTTGTACATTTCAATGTGGTTCGCGCACCCCCTAACCGAATGTTTTTGTGCACTTATGGCCACTCAAATATGGCTTCACTGCACAAATCATTGCACATTATTTTCAGATTTCCAATAGACTTGCTGTTTCTTCTAGCATACAATTCACCATACAATTAAACGCTACTTCATTTTCATTAATGCTGTATAAAAGACATGCACCCCAGTTTGGGAAACCGTGGGCTAGACAGCAGGATGTGTGGGGGAGACATATTGAGGGCATGGACAGACTCTAAGGTGGTCCTTTTAGGAGCCTCAAAGGGAACTCCCATCACTGTCCCTTTCTCTCATTCGTTCGAGCTCATTACATATCGGAGGCATGATTCTAAGACCCCACAGACACTACTGAGGGCACTATTAACACTGGCATCAATGGGAAGCGGGGGCAAGTTGTATCGGAGGCGTGATTCTAAGACCCCACAGACACTATTGAGGGCACTAGTAACCAGGAGTGGGGGAGAAATAGGACCTGGGCACTTTTGGCTTAAAGGGGTCTCTCATAACGCAGAACTGACTCACCGGTGGGCCCCGCACCCTTGTGGGCCCCTATTTTCACTTTTAAAAAAAATATTTCTGAAAACAGGAGCCCACGAGGGTGCGAGGCCCACCGGGAAATGCCCGCTACGCCAGATGGCCAATCCAGCCCTGCTATTAACACTGGCATCAATGGGAAGCCGGGGCAAGTTGTACACTTGCTTTCATGCTGTACATGGCCCACTGAACTGAAAGACTTCTTCTAGTTCAGTGGTATGGTCCAAAACGTCTAGCGATGTCCCAGTTTCATCCCATTTGCTTACAGTCTTTTATCCACACCAAGTAGGCAGCTGCCTACCTGCCTTTTGTTACATTTCAGTGTTGCACCTACTGAACAGAAATACTTTGATAATATGCATACATTTGATGCTTTACAAACAGGATGCTTGCCTTCAAGGCCCTTCAACTGCCTACGTCTAGAGGGGGGGAAATCACATACTTAGGTATGGATATTACATGCAAATACATACATGAGTTCAAACTGTGGTGTTTACCATAATGTTTAGACCATATAATCCCACAGACAGTTGCAGAAAGACATAATGCGTTTTCAGAGGAATTATTTTTTCCCCCCAGTACAAATGTGCAGAAGAGCGCAGCATCATTACAATGTCTAGAGCAATTTTTCACAAGAGTGCAGTAGGCAGTCACATCAACAAACAAAACCATAGCCAGATGTAGAAGCTTTAGATGTAATTTGTCTGATTCAAAGAAACCTTAGGTTTTGCAACACCGTGTCATTGCGTTTTTTTTTCTCTCTATTGACAGCCACAGTGACAGACATGGCTTATGGCAGATGAGACAGCTCACGGATATGACTGTGGAGAACACAGTCTGGAGATAAGTCACAAAGCTGTGGATTACCAGCCCAAAGCACCCCTTCTATAAAGGAACAAATCTAGGTGGTCGTGACCTTGGGCAGCACTTTGGTGGCAGCCTAAGGCAATGTGGGCGCGATTGTTCCTTAAACTTCGGCTTTTTTCGCACACCTCAGCTGGCAGGTGCGTCGGAGATGGCACCATGGGTCACTCAGCAATAGTTTAAAGAAACTCCCACACACTGACCATTTCGCTGTTCTTTCTTTAATAAACAACGTTTCGGTACTAGAGCTTCATCAGGCAATGATTGCCTGATGAAGGTCTAGTACCGAAACGTCGTTTAATCCTGATTGCCTGATGAAGGTCTAGTACCGAAACGTTGTTTATTAAAGAAAGAACAGCGAAATGGTCAGTGTGCGGGCGTTTCTTTAAACTATCGCCATTGTTCCTTAGAATACTCAGGAAGGGTTACAATCCTGCTCACAACACTGTGGCCACTGCAGTTGGTGTGGTCCACATCCGTTAGGTTCCAAGCAGCCATGCTAATGTGCATTAAGCTAATGTGTTAATAGCGACTTGAAATGAGCCTACATGGGTGTGAGTGAGACTAATGCGTAGCCAGTGAACCGACGTGCTTCTCAGTGCTTCTCAACGTGCTTCTATAATACAAGAAATTAATCCAAAAAAAGTAGGATATTTGTTTGGTATTTTTAGCTTTCATTTATGATAGTACATTGTAGATCAGGGGTCCCCAACCTTTCTGGGTCAGAGGGCTACCAAGGGCTACCCGAGGGCTACTGAGAGCTACCCGAGGGCTATTTTGTTCAAAATCCTCTACTGATGTTTTGACATAATTCCCAAATCACTCTAGGTTGAATGATAATTTGCTTATAAGTTATAAGGAAATATTAGTTATAGGCTATAAAGAAATAATTGCATATCCTCCTGACTACCAGCAGTTTTTTTTTTTCCTCTCTAGAGGACATCTGTAAACCGCAATATCTCCCACCCCATACACACTACTGTGCTAACTCCCAATGGTCTTTGAAGAGGACATTCAGAGCTTTCCAATGATACCATGTGTGTAGGGGTGGGGCTTTGGGAACTTTCTATTTCTTTGCAAGGAAAATGGTGTCCATTAAAAATAGGCCGCTTTTGGCTAAAGGGAAAGTAAATGCATAATACTTAAAAGTGGGAAATTATTGTCTTAAAACATCATCTTTATATGTTATTTCAATCTCTTCAGAGCACAATTAAACCATTTCTAAATTAATGTAACATTATTTAATCCCCATATTTAGGCGTTAAAGAAATGTCCTCTAAAATGGACATTGGTAGTGACATCTTCCATTTTGTTAGTATTTTTCTAGTCAGAAAGTCAGTATCAGAATCAGAAGGAGAGACACTTTACAGCACATTATTGATAAATAATCCTAGATGTGATGTTTGAGGAAGATGCTGAAGGTTCAGAGACCTCTTAGGATTCATTTCAAGCAGGAAAAGTAGAATCAGAATAAGCAGAACTTTTCCTATTGATGCATTTGTCGCCCCATGTGGAGCATGACTCTGATGTGTGTCTGACCTTTGCAGGACAATATTTCAACCAAAAATTAAATTAAGACTAAATTAATCCTATAGACATGAAGACATGTTTGTTCCAGAGATAATAACCCATATTTCACACATCAGAACTATAAAATTAGTCAACTCTGGTGAAAGTTCTCAGTTGAGGGACCACATGTCATTCAAGCTTCAACTGCAAGTCCAGTTGCTTAAAACAAAATTGCTTTGACTTGAGATGACCTGCATGAATGATAATGGTCACAGACACATCCAGTTTCCACCTCAAACCAATAAAACACTCATTGTTAACTCATAAATGCTCAAATTTACTAATTATTAAACTGATTGTTATGCTTTTTCATCCAGATTGATTGATAGCAATTAAGGTACATTTTCAATGTACGGCCTTCCAATGTCCACTGTAATGGACACATTAAATCTTTAAAATGAAAAATAAAAATTCGAAAAAAATGTTGTCAATCTAATTTTTTGCCTTCAAACAATTGGGGGAGTGAAAAAAAACAAAGATTTTTAAACTTTTTTTCCCCTGGTAGTCAGGAGGATATTTAAATCAAGAAAAAACATTAACTGTGACTAAAATCTTGTAGTCGACACTGTTTACAAACATCCTTGGTGGGCACATCAGAAGCTCCCGGAGGGCTACCTGTCGCCCGCGGGCACCACGTTGGTGACACCTGGTGTAGATGGTGACAGGAAGCCAGTTGGGAGAGAGACACAGGGAAGGGTTGGGAAAGAACCCGGGTCGGCCGCACAGCAGACGAATGCCCTACCGTTAGCGCCACGCTAGGGCCATGAATCACATATTTAATAGTATAGGGCCTATATGACGATTAGGTTAGGTGTATACTTTTATGAACAATGTAGCCTACACAACTGTTTTTCCTATTGGAGATGAACATGGTCTCCAGGGTTCGCTTTGGTGGAGGAGGTGCAATAGTCTAGACAGACAGACATTACCAGTCAGTGCATAACAGATATGCCTATTGTTGATGGCTCACTCACTGCACATTCTCCCTCAAGAGACACCATAAACTCTTGCCTGATTATCATCGACTTTCAAATCTCGTACCGCGATGTTGGTCTGACCAAGAAAATAACCACACAGTGGAGTCATCATCTTGATCCCACGCACTTTGGCTGATCAAAAGGCGTCTAGGGTTGAAAAATGGCGGTATAGACTGTGCACGTCACCTTTACCCGCCCAAAACAATTATTTCTTTACATCAATGACGTGTGAAATCGCCCCCAATCATCAAAGCAATGCCTTACAATTCTCCAAGAGCTACCATTTTCGCACACATTGACTCAGAGGACCCTTTGACCGAAGACTTTCCAGCCACGCAAACATCTTATACTTCCGTCTTTGCTTCCTACTGAGTGGGGAATATGAGCATGGAGTCCATGAGCCCTGAGCCCTGTTATCATCCCCTGCACCAGTGTTGCCAGATTGGGCTGCTTAGGATGGCCGTGTGCGGTGTAAAAATGGCATTTAGCAGAAACACCCGCCCAATTTTTGCCATAGAAATCAATAGAATTGGGCGGGATTTTGTGCTTCTAGGCGGGTTTTGAGCATTTTTTGGGCTGGAAATCATCAGCCTCATCTGGCAACCCTACCCTGCACTGCTCCTCTGGGGTGTTCGTTTGGCTGCCCTCTTGCATGGGTGAAGAATAAATGCATTTTCGTTGTATACTGCGTTGCAGTGACAGCGGGAGGTCCCCAGTGGGCCTTTTTCTCTATCGGCTATTCTGCCTTCATATCAGCCGTTCTAATTGTATGGATCTTGTGACCCCATTCAATGATTCATGAGACATACAGCTTCCCCAACCCCTGCTATACTATACTGCCTGAGAAGAATGGGCAAACTGTTCCACACAGAAATTATTATCCTGCACACATAACAACATTGTTGCCACTCTACTTGGTGTGGTCCACGTCAGTTAGATTATCTGGGGAATAGCCGCCAAACATAATTTTATTGCCATCAATGACAATGCTCATACAGTAAACTCTTCTGAATCTGAATAGACAAACTGCTACACACATGCATTACTGTTATATCCTGCACACAACACTGTGGCCAATGTAGTTGGTGTGGTCCACATCCGTTAGGTTACATGCAGCCATGCTAATGTGCATTAAGCTAATGTGTTTGTAGCGACTTGAAATGAGCCTGCATGGGTGTGAGTGAGACTAATGCTAAGCCCTTGAAACTACGTGCAATGCTTCTCACTGATTCAGTCCCATTGCTTACAATTTGAAATCGTGTGCAATCATCTGCAATGCAAGAGATGAATTACATTTTCACTGCAATTATCAAAAGAATGCCCCCCAATTCTCCAAGATCTACCATTTCCAGCGCCACAACATCCTATACTGCCTGAAAAGAATGATTCAGAATCAGATTCAAGATCTTTCATGGGTATATCCGCCAAACACAATTTCGTTGCCATCAATGACGATGACAATACATTCTTTAATCTGAATAGAAAAACTGCTACACACACATGAACTACTGTAATATCCTGCACACAACACTGTGGCCAATGTAGTCGGTGTGGTCCACATCCGTTAGGTTCCATGCAGACATGCTGATGTGCATTAAGCTAATGTGTTAATAGTGAGTTGAAATGAGCCTACATGGGTGTGAGTGAGACTAATGGGCAGCCAGTCAACCAATGTGTAAAGGTTCTCCCATTGGTTACAATTTGAGACTGCATGTGGTACAAGAGAAGAATACGATAAGATGATGGGATTCAGTACATCTTGTTCCTGGAATAATTTGTAGGCTATTGGAAAGAAAAAATGGAAAGTACGTATCTGACGGGGACAAAAATCAGTTCAAGGGAAATCATACATTGCTCTTCAAGTCAACAAAGAAATATGTTGAGCTTATCAAATCAATGTAATGAGTGTATAAACATTTATAAATGAGGTCATCTTCAGTAGAGCATAATGAAGAGGACACACGTGTACAAAGTATACACTAGTAAGGTCATGCTGGTCTGTGCTTGGTCTCAAATGTGAGAGAGCTCATTTTTTTCCAGGGATCTTTCAGAGGGATACCCGCCACACAACACACAGTGGTGTCATCATCATCTTGATCCCACGCACGTAGGCTGATCAAAGGCATCTAGGGTGGAAATGGCAGAAGAACAATGTACCACCTTTACCCACTAAGACAATTATTTCTCTCCCCGTCACTGATATGTGAAGATCCCCTAACATTACAAGAATAAGAATACCTTCCCATTCTCTGATCTGCCATTTTCTTACACATTGACTCAGAAGGCCCTTTGACCAAAGACCCTCCCTGACAACATCCTAAGCTACCTCAATCACAAATGAAGAAGCTGAAAAAAATGGTCTGAGATCAGAGAAAATATCTGATATTAATTACCGTATATTGAATACTACACTAGAGGCTATGTTTGCTTTGTAGTGCATTGAATTCATGCAAGCATTGAATCAGTCTAAGAAGAAATTACACAATACGCACAATTTTCACAGTTGGCTATAAAACAGTATTTCGCAGAGCAAACCCTTTCCCATTTCCCATTTCCTTCTGTAAGCAATGACACCACATGGAAGAGAATGGACAAAGGTTTTACAACAGAAAGAGCAAAGCTGTTAGAAAGATCAATGGTATTAGAGGAACATCAAAGCTTTACTTATCAGTCAAAAAACTGTATCAGCTGTGGTCCAAAATCTTAGGACGGATGGATCTGCAACTGTCTCACAGAGGCATCCAGATGGGCCACAGGCTTTAAAGGGACAGTTTGGTCAATTTCAACATGCAGTTGTATTGCTCACACTACCCTGGACTTGTCAGTACCTGAGATTTTTTTTTTCTTCTTCTTCAGCCGTTTCCGAGATCCTGGTCATTGTAATGGGGGCAGCTCTTTGTTTACATTTCAAAAAAACATTTTTATTTATTCCCAAAAACATCCAAAAGGTTATAAAACATCAGCAGACAACTAGCAAACAGCAGTACCTTTTGGGAAAATATTTGGAGTTGGCCTATGTTTCATTTTTTAAAAATGTAAACAAACGCTGCCCCCATTAGAATTGCTCATATCTCGGAAAGGGCTGAGCCGAAAAATGTGGCATCACCAGGTACTGACAAGTCAAGGGTAGCGTGAGCAATACAACTGCATGTTGAAATTGACCAAACTGTCCCTTTAACACCTCCGCAGAAAGTTGTTATGCAAGTTCCTCACAGTTACTGTATCTAAAGAAGTAGAAATCTAAATCGGTCTGAGTGACTGGGTGATTATTTCCCATGACACAATGTGTCGCACATGGCGAGGAATGGCATATGTGGCTGTCGTCCTCCAAAGAAGCCTCTCTCACAGCCAAGTCACAAAAAGCCCAGAGTGTGCTAGGGTTAGGCCAGCCTTATTCTGACAAAAATGAAGACTAATGGGACTCTCTCTCTGCTCTCTCTACTCTGAAGTCATGATCCCAAGAACAGTCTTTTTAGAACTGATAGCATCAAAACTGTAGAAGAGAGCATGGTGCCTAAAGTGAAACATGCTATGGATAGCCTACAGGTCTTATGTGGGGCCGCATAAGTGCACCTGTTGGATGGAATCATGAATACATAGATATTCTAGGCTATTGCTCTATGCATAGAGAATATTACCATTACTCATTGCTAGGGCTGTGACAATATTGTATCGAACCGAGAAATCGTGATACACAGTCACGATACTGTATCGTGATACAAGGAGGTAGTATCGTGATATGCCTTTTCAAAGTTTTGTTACCCATTAGTTCAGAAAACAACCACATGATATGAAGTGATAGTGCTTCCAAGTTTCAAATTATCATCATTATTATATTTAAACTTTTTAAGAATAATTAGTAGCCTCTTGATACCTATTCTACCTATAAACTGTCTAAGTTTTTATTCATAATTTTATTTTATAATGTTAGTACATGTGAAAACGTGGAGTGTATCGAACCGTAGGGCATAAATTGTGATACGAACCGAATCGTGAGTTGAGTGTATCGTTACAGCCCTACTCATTGCCCTTCATTTTTGGTCATTGTGTTCTTTTCCAACTTGACAATGACCCTAAATTTTACAATTTGACACCTATGGCCCGTAAGCTACGCTACGACACAAACCGTCTGGCCGTGCCGCCCGCTCGCTCTGAGCGTTCCCAGTCAAGACTGTTCTCCGTCACTGTCCCCCAGTGGTGGAACAAACTCCCAGTGGCAGAAAGACGAGGCACATCTCTCTCAACCTTCAAGGAACAAGTAAAGACTTCTCTTTCTGGACTATTTACTGCACTAATGCTTGAGCTGGCCCAGTCCCAGGGTAGACTGACTCTACGGCATTGTTGTGTTTCTATGTGTGCACTCTGCTTAACACTGTGCTAATGTGCATAAAAAAACTAACCCTACATGACATCTGCCTGATTGTTCTGTATATTTCCTGCGCACTTTGTATCTGCAAGCGTTTTAGGTTATGATTACCGTATGTCCTCGTTTGTAAGTTGCTATGGTTAAAATGTGCCTACGAAATGCAATGTAATGTAAAGATATAATAGCCCTAGCATCTAATCCAAGAGTGCCATTTCTCTTCATCAGTGTTGCCAGATTGGGTGGTTACCTGCCCAATTGGGCTACTTGAGATGGCCGTTTGCAGGTAAAAACGGGAATATATTGGCCATTTGGCGCTTTTTTCTGCAGTTTTGTGCCCATAGAAAGCGATGCAATTTGTTGATATTGGGCGGAATCCAGCGCATTTTAGCGTTTTTTGAGAACCTTTTGGGCGGGATTTGATCAGACACATCTGGCAACACTGCTCTTCATCCCCAGAGCTAGAGTAATTTTGACTACAAATTTTGTAGAGTTGCATGCAACCTCCCTATTGTGGCCTCACAGGTTTGGCTTGCTTGCCAAATATATATTAGGAAGCCCTGCTGATTTTATTAGTTCACAGTCACCAGCTGTGGCCTCAAAGATTAATCTGATGATGGGTTAAGGTAATATAAACACATGGCTCATAAACACAGTTGGCTAATGTGTAAATGCATCATGTTCAAGTATCTAAGTGGGACCCTTTCTCATTGAAGCATTCATCATCCGCACAGATAGGGCTGAGGTGGTGATAAAGCACTTGACCCTTTGCCATACTAAACAAAAAGGTGAGTTTTTTGGAGATTTTTTTTTCACAATGTATTGTGATCCATGTTGACATGATCATCTATTACATAGATATGTTTGACAATTAAAAATGTGTAAATGCCCCAATATAATATAGCCTATAGAGGCTAAGGCAGCCAGAAGCTGAACACTTCTTCCGTTTCATTAACAACATGGTGTTAAGTGCGTGTAGTGTCCATCATTCAAGCACTGCATTGTTGGCCATGATTAGGGCATCATCCGGGAAATTCTAAGCGTGAGCGCTCTACGTGCTGAAACATAGTGCCCGAAGTGCACAAGTACGCGATATGAGACACAAAATGGTAGCTCTTGGAGAATTGTAAGGCATTGCTTTGATGATTGGGGGCGATTTCACACGTCATTGATGTAAAGAAATAATTGTTTTGGGCGGGTAAAGGTGACGTGCACAGTCTATACCGCCATTTTTCAACCCTAGACGCCTTTTGATCAGCCAAAGTGCGTGGGATCAAGATGATGACTCCACTGTGTGGTTATTTTCTTGGTCAGACCAACATCGCGGTACGAGATTTGAAAGTCGATGATAATCAGGCAAGAGTTTATGGTGTCTCTTGAGGGAGAATGTGCAGTGAGTGAGCCATCAACAATAGGCATATCTGTTATGCACTGACTGGTAATGTCTGTCTGTCTAGACTATTGCACCTCCTCCACCAAAGCGAACCCTGGAGACCATGTTCATCTCCAATAGGAAAAACAGTTGTGTAGGCTACATTGTTCATAAAAGTATACACCTAACCTAATCGTCATATAGCCCTATACTATTAAATATGTGATTCATGGCCCTAGCGTGGCGCTAACGGTAGGGCATTCGTCTGCTGTGCGGCCGACCCGGGTTCTTTCCCAACCCTTCCCTGTGTCTCTCTCCCAACTGGCTTCCTGTCACCATCTACACCAGGTGTCACCAACGTGGTGCCCGCGGGCGACAGGTAGCCCTCCGGGAGCTTCTGATGTGCCCACCAAGGATGTTTGTAAACAGTGTCGACTACAAGATTTTAGTCACAGTTAATGTTTTTTCTTGATTTAAATATCCTCCTGACTACCAGGGGAAAAAAAGTTTAAAAATCTTTGTTTTTTTTCACTCCCCCAATTGTTTGAAGGCAAAAAATTAGATTGACAACATTTTTTTCGAATTTTTATTTTTCATTTTAAAGATTTAATGTGTCCATTACAGTGGACATTGGAAGGCCGTACATTGAAAATGTACCTTAATTGCTATCAATTAATAGAATCAGTCTAAGAAGAAATTACACAATACGCACAATTTTCACAGTTGGCTATAAAACAGTATTTCGCAGAGCAAACCCTTTCCCATTTCCCATTTCCTTCTGTAAGCAATGACACCACATGGAAGAGAATGGACAAAGGTTTTACAACAGAAAGAGCAAAGCTGTTAGAAAGATCAATGGTATTAGAGGAACATCAAAGCTTTACTTATCAGTCAAAAAACTGTATCAGCTGTGGTCCAAAATCTTAGGACGGATGGATCTGCAACTGTCTCACAGAGGCATCCAGATGGGCCACAGGCTTTAACACCTCAGCAGAAAGTTGTTATGCAAGTTCCTCACAGTTACTGTATCTAAAGAAGTAGAAATCTAAATCGGTCTGAGTGACTGGGTGATTATTTCCCATGACACAATGTGTCGCACATGGCGAGGAATGGCATATGTGGCTGTCGTCCTCCAAAGAAGCCTCTCTCACAGCCAAGTCACAAAAAGCCCAGAGTGTGCTAGGGTTAGGCCAGCCTTATTCTGACAAAAATGAAGACTAATGGGACTCTCTCTCTGCTCTCTCTACTCTGAAGTCATGATCCCAAGAACAGTCTTTTTAGAACTGATAGCATCAAAACTGTAGAAGAGAGCATGGTGCCTAAAGTGAAACATGCTATGGATAGCCTACAGGTCTTATGTGGTAAGTGCACCTGTTGGATGGAATCATGAATACATAGATATTCTAGGCTATTGCTCTATGCATAGAGAATATTACCATTACTCATTGCTAGGGCTGTGACAATATTGTATCGAACCGAGAAATCGTGATACACAGTCACGATACTGTATCGTGATACAAGGAGGTAGTATCGTGATATGCCTTTTCAAAGTTTTGTTACCCATTAGTTCAGAAAACAACCACATGATATGAAGTGATAGTGCTTCCAAGTTTCAAATTATCATCATTATTATATTTAAACTTTTTAAGAATAATTAGTAGCCTCTTGATACCTATTCTACCTATAAACTGTCTAAGTTTTTATTCATAATTTTATTTTATAATGTTAGTACATGTGAAAACGTGGAGTGTATCGAACCGTAGGGCATAAATTGTGATACGAACCGAATCGTGAGTTGAGTGTATCGTTACAGCCCTACTCATTGCCCTTCATTTTTTGGTCATTGTGTTTCTTTTCCAACTTGACAATGACCCTAAATTTTACAATTTGACACCTATGGCCCGTAAGCTACGCTACGACACAAACCGTCTGGCCGTGCCGCCCGCTCGCTCTGAGCGTTCCCAGTCAAGACTGTTCTCCGTCACTGTCCCCCAGTGGTGGAACAAACTCCCAGTGGCAGAAAGACGAGGCACATCTCTCTCAACCTTCAAGGAACAAGTAAAGACTTCTCTTTCTGGACTATTTACTGCACTAATGCTTGAGCTGGCCCAGTCCCAGGGTAGACTGACTCTACGGCATTGTTGTGTTTCTATGTGTGCACTCTGCTTAACACTGTGCTAATGTGCATAAAAAAACTAACCCTACATGACATCTGCCTGATTGTTCTGTATATTTCCTGCGCACTTTGTATCTGCAAGCGTTTTAGGTTATGATTACCGTATGTCCTCGTTTGTAAGTTGCTATGGTTAAAATGTGCGTACGGAATGCAATGTAATGTAAAGATATAAAAGCCCTAGCATCTAATCCTAGAGTGCCATTTCTCTTCATCAGCGTTGCCAGATTGGGTGGTTACCTGCCCAGTTGGGCTACTTGGGATGGCCGTCTGCGGGTTAAAATGGGAGAAATTGGCCATTTGGCGCTTTTTTCTGCAGTTTTGTGCCCATAGAAAGCAATGCAATTTGTTGATATTGGGCGGAATCCAGCGCATTTTAGTGGTTTTTGAGAACCTTTTGGGCGGGATTTGATCAGACACATCTGGCAACACTGCTCTTCATCCCCAGAGCTAGAGCAATTTTGACAACAAATTTTGTAAAGTTCCATGCAACCTCCCTATTGTGGCCTCACAGGTGTGGCTTGCTTGCCAAATATATGATTAGGAAGCCCTGCTGATTTTATTAGTTCACAGTCACCAGCTGTGACCTAAAAGATTAATCTGATGATGAGACATGTGGTTAAGGTAATATAAACACATGGCTCATAAACACAGTAGGCTAATGTGTAAATGCATCATGTTCAAGTATCTAAGTGGGACCCTTTCTCATTGAAGCATTCATCATCCGCACAGATAGGGCTGAGGTGGTGATAAAGCACTTGACCCTTTGCCATACTAAACAAAAAGGTGAGTTTTTTGGAGATTTTTTTTTCACAATGTATTGTGATCCATGTTGACATGATCATCTATTACATAGATATGTTTGACAATTAAAAATGTGTAAATGCCCCAATATAATATAGCCTATAGAGGCTAAGGCAGCCAGAAGCTGAACACTTCTTCCGTTTCATTAACAACATGGTGTTAAGTGCGTGTAGTGTCCATCATTCAAGCACTGCATTGTTGGCCATGATTAGGGCATCATCCGGGAAATTCTAAGCGTGAGCGCTCTACGTGCTGAAACATAGTGCCCGAAGTGCACAAGTACGCGATATGAGACACAAGGATGGTCTTTGCCTTACGCCCAGTACCGACTGGGGAAACTGCCAGGCGGGATCCGCGACGCGCAATATCGCGCTGGGGGTGTGGTCACGGATACTCCCATTAGATTCTCCCCGGGGCTAACTACGCTGCTCACCCGACTTTCGAGCCTTGTGGCGCGGGCTGTGTCTCGCAGCTGGCACCGGGTAGACCGAGCGAGATAACAAACGGCGAACGGTCGTTAGCACACATTACTCACTCAATATCACAACACAGTGTGTACATGGCTTAAATACGATTGTGTTTTGGTCCTGGATAACATCTAAGCCCCGTTATATAATTATAGAAGTACAGAAGTAGTCTAATATAAGCTTGTAGCTGCCTGGTTCTGGTAAAATGCTAACGTTAGCTTATCCAGTTAGCTCAAAACATCGAGTGATCAAATGGCAATGTGGAGTAACCTTTTTTTTGTTACATAAGTTCGTGGTGCATTTGTACATCAATCCGTGGTAGTCGTGACATTTATAAGCATTTAGGGTCTTTATATTAAGCAAAAACGTGATGTTGGAAATCACAGAAATCGCCGCCATGTTTTTCAAAAAAATTTGTAACTCCCGCCCTTGCTACCCATAAGCCCATCTAATTGGTTATTGGACCATCAAATTTGCATGATATAGAGAACTCGTCTATATCAAATCGCGTCCCGCTGCGATATCGCTTCACCTCCGCGCTGTCAAGCGCGATATCGCCCCCATTCAAAGTCAATGAGAGCGGAGCGGAATTACTCTGTATGGGTACGGGCCGTTACCGTGCGGTCACACCGCCGGCGTTGAAAGAGCTAAAATTCTGCTGACTCCTGCCTGGAAAGCACAGATCATTGGCGTTGAATGCAGCAAAAGGTTCAACCTGAAGCGTTCGACCAGGAATCTCGACCAACCGAAGTTCGTGTTGAGAAAAATGTGAACATTTCATTGGCTGCCGCCTGCTGCCGCCGAGCTCATTGCATATTTTAGATGAAGTTCAACTTTTGACTTTTGACGTTTTTGACGTCCTCGACTCTAGAAATGCTTTTGCGGCTTTTAAAGCTTCTGCCGCCTGCTCTCCCATATAAAGTCAATTACTTCCGCATCTTTCCACGCGTTCAACGCCGGCGGTGTGATCGCAGCATGAGTCTCAACACAAGGGACATCCTTTTCACAAGCACTGATGGGCCAATATGTACGAACGCCTTTTGTTCACAGAAGGATGAAAAGTATAAGCTTTTGAGGACCTAAAAGACCTACATCATTTGCCTGACATTTCATTTTCACTATCGTGCACACAATATGCCAATGACACCACAATAGTTGGACTCAGGACTCTCCACTCACTCGATTCATGCCTGCAGTTCACCTAGACGGAGCTGTCGAGAGAGTGCAGCCCATTCATTCCGAATGGAGTCTGCTCACCCGTTGGCGCCCCTAGAGTGCAGTACCACCCGGAAAAGTGGTGAGTGGAGAGGCTGTAACTGTTAAACAGGCTGTGGCGCAGCCTGTAAGAATGACCTTGTTTCTAAACAAACTGAGCGCTACCAAAGTTCTCTATGCCTCGTTTTACATGTCAACAACCTTGCGAGCGACTCTTTTGAGCAACTTTTAGTGTCGTAAATGGAAAGTATAGATTTATTAATTTACGATGCCTAGTTCAGTGCCAACCCATCACAGCAGAGGCCACATTTCTAGCTCTTGGAATTCTAACTAGCGCTTGGAATTCTGAATGCAGGGCACATATGGAGTTGGGATATGTAGCCAATGTGAAGTGACGTGAAAGCCCACTGGGAAACTCCAACTCCCATTGTCATTGTGACAGCACTCCACAGCATCCAAGTGTTCACTGCACACCGCACACAAGGAAATTGCATTTATGCCTCACCTGTGCAAGGGGGCAGCCTCCAATGGCACCCCAAGGGAGCAGTGCAGCAGGACGGTACCATACTCAGGGTACCTAAGTCATGGGGGAGAGCACTGGTTAATTACTCCGCCCACCAACCTGGCAGGTCGGTAATCTAACCGGCAACCTTTGGGTTACAAGTCAGACGCCTAAACCGCTTACCCAAGACTGCCCTGTGCAACAAAAAAACCCACCCCTTTAAACACCTAGCCACGTAGGATTTTGGAATTCTTGTCTGTGAGTGCAGCCAAGCACATGAAATCCATGTATAGAACTTCTGCTTTCTGGGAGTTCACATCAGAGAGGACGCTGACCTGGGTTGTCAACACCACTGAGTGAAGAAGGCACAGCAGATACTTAATTTCCTCAGAGTACTCAGGTAAAACGTCTGTCAGACGCTGCTTGTGTCCTTCAACCACTGCTCAGTGGAGAGCATACTGACGTACTGTGGTTCCCAGGCTGCACTGTGACACAGAGGGAAGAGCTCCAGGGGGTCATAAAGGCAGTACAGAACTTTGCCGTCTGTCCTCTCCATTCTCTGGAAGACCTGTATAGCAACCGGTGCCTAAAACAGGCCAATCCCACTGAGAGACACATCACACCAGGGATACAACCGTTTGAACTGTTGTAGATACAGGTCCATGAAAAAAGGACAAACTGACTGAAAAACAGCTTTTACACAGCAGCCATCGCTGCATTAAATTATATTTCCAAAGCACAGTGTAATACTGCATGAGTTTGGATGTGTATGGCTCTGATATGTGTGTGGGTGGTCCATTTACTGTAGTAAGGCACAAAAAGTGTGTTACAAAAGATACTGTATCTAAACATACAATATCAATTTTCGAACCAAAAATGATTGTGTCCACAAAAGGAAGTTGGCAATAATGTTTGTGCATGTGATGAATCACTGGTTTTATTCATTGGAAATGAATCAATTAAGAAATGATACGCTCTCTTCAGACTTCATTATTTCGTGGGAAAAACTAATTTGTGCATTTCAAGGACAATAGACGGTATGGTGACTTTTTGTGACATAAAAAGCTTTTGTCTATGACATAAGGGTTCTTCTTCTCTTTGTTCTGAACATCGCTTCTGGTCTGAATGAACAGTGTTAAACTCTGTAAGGAGGTCAGCGCAAGCTCTTTGTGCTCTCTGAGATCTTGCTGGTATAGTGCTTTCCCATCTGGTGGAGACGCGTGCTGTTTTTTTCATATGCTTAGTTCCAGAGCCATTATTGAAGATAAGTGTAAACATTACTCAAGATATGTGATACAATATTAATTTTGCCCAAACACCACTACACATACAACACTGAGGGGACAGCTTTCATGAATTATTCAAGTGCCTAATGTAACATTCGCAAACTTTAATTATTTAAATACATTCCCAATGTCTTTTAGTAGTGGCATCAAGAGCCGCATTAATGTTTCAAGCCTTTAATTTAAGAATTTATTGTGGCCACCAATTCTGGACCAACGTCGTGTAGGCCTACCTGCATGTTACAGTTGTAACCTTGTAAATACTCTTCATCCCTCATTCATCCAGCTGCGAAACAGCAGAGCAGCATTTATCTCATAAAGCCAAAGACCAAAGTGACGCACGTCACTGAAAAAAAACACTTGCATTATACGGATTAAAATAGTGCAGAGCAAGGTAAGCAGGCCTACACGGTTGTTCAAATAGGCGTTTCAGAGTTCCCTTCTTTAAACTTAAACATTCCTTCATACATCAATTCCTTTTTGAATGTGCAGTCTTAGCTGTATGCAGTACAATCAACAGATAGAGATTGTCCTCACGTTATGTATGTCTATGTGTATGTGATGTACCTATGTACTGTATGTCCGTCAACTATACCTTGCCTGTGACTGTGGGTTACTGTATGCCTTGTTCAGGGATGCAAAATGAATTTCAGTGAAAACTGACAATAAAGTGTTATCATATTGCATCGTATCGTATGTTATCGTATTGTATCATATCCTATTATAAATGGAAAGGTTTTTTACCAGGTAAGTTGTATATAATTGAAGAAATTTTTTACACAATATCCACAATTGGATAATAGATGCTGGGAAAACTCAGCCATGCAAGTGATTTAAATGCCTTGGGGCATCATATACAGTAAATGACGCTTGTTTTATTCATCTGCCCAGCGCCTGGGGGAGTGATATTAAGCCTGAGAGAGGGAACCCAAACATGAACACTTCAGTGGGTTCACACCAGTCATATCAATTCACAGCAAAAATGTCTTGAGGAGGACTACATCAGATTTAATTCACGGCTCCTTGTCTCTGACATCTCTCATTTATGCAGCGTCGTGTTAAAAGTTGCTGAGTGTTGACTTACGAAGCCCAAGGCCCCGTGGTCTTGGACACCCATTTGATATGCACCCTGCTGAGGCTGCATGGCGCTTTTCTGCCATCTTTAAAGGACACTCACCTAAATAGGCTACTACGCGGTTGCTTTCCGACAGAGATTAACAGTTGCTATTAATCCATAAGCCTGCTACGTATCTGTCTGTCCATGGTTGCGTTAGGCTGTGCTTTTCGCTAGAGAGGAGCCCAAACATTTTCCTCTCTTAAGGAAATATGGTGGACGGGAATATTGTAGCAATAACAATACAGTAATAACAAAATAAAATGTGTTTTTTTTTAAGATGAAGTCCAGGAGTCTTCAGTAGCGAGATTTGTTTACTAGTTCTTAGTCAGGAGTGTGAGTGCGAGTCTCAATCTTTGCCATAGGGAGTTTATGAACAATGGAGGCGTATGCAGGGTTGCCAGATGAGGCTGATGATTTCCAGCCCAAAAAATGCTCAAAACCCGCCTAGAAGCTCAAAATCCTGCCCAATTCTATTGATTTCTATGGCAAAAATTGGGCGGGTTTTTCTGCTAAATGCCATTTTTACCCACACACGGCCATCCTAAGCAGCCCAGTTGGGCGGGAAACAGCCCAATCTGGCAACACTGGGCGTATGACTGAACGTTTTCTCTTGCAGATGATTTTTCGATTGAACATAAATCTACTGTAGGTTGCTGCATGGCTTCCTGGGTGATAATCCCGATGATGGTTGGTTGGCCCTACAGCAATTGGCTTAAGAGTCAGCTATGGGAGCTCTGATCAAAGCGGTGACCCCTCACAGCAACACGGAGGAAGCAGAGGCTGTACCCAACTAGTTGCTATAGCAACCAACCCAGTAACGATGGTTGTCTCAGGGGTCCACTGGAAAAAGCAAAGGAGAAAAATGACATCCATTACAATGCCCAAAACAACAATTTTCCTTTCATTTATTTTTGTTTCTCTTTGTTTTGTTTCTAAAACCTTTTGAGGCGCAACGGTTTATTTAAAGTCACAAAAGAAGGTCAGAAGCAGCAGTGATCTATGATATTTTGTGGTGCCTCTATAATATAATATAATATAATATAATATAATATAATATAATATAATATAATATATTTCCACCACTTTTATCGTATTTGTATGTAGCCATGATTCTTTTAATTAAAGTCCCTCTTACATTTGCAGCAGATCTTAATTGGTTTATTTTCTGCACCTCATTTCATCAACACCTAAATACAGTCATCAAGAAAACAACGAGGAATTGGTCTTTTGTAGTGACTGCCAAATCCATTATTATTTGATCCCTAAAATGTATGGCAGGGTTCTTATGTAACGCCTCTTACACAATATCGGCTTCGCATACAGGATCTACTTCCAAGTGGCCGCCGCTGTGACCATGAGCTACATGAGCACAATACAAGCTGACACAAAGTGACCTGGGATTTTGGGGCTGTTTGTGTGTGTGTGTGTGTGCGTGGGATGCCTGTTTCAAGTTCAGGGCTAGTGAGGGTCCCCAGAGAACGTGAGCGCCTTTTAAACATGAAATATTCACCCTCACACACTTGGAGAGGGATCACGCAACGACAGTCTGTGAGATTTATAATTAAGCATCGCGGATTAAACTGAGGAACGGAGCCTAATGAACTGCTGAGCGAGTTTTGTAAACTAAACTGAAGAAGGATGCCGTTAACCCGATGTGTGGGCCCCGTACAGTTAGATGCATCCAGGCAGGATAATCAGTTCCCACGGGTACTCCGCTGCTATCACCGGCCAGCCTAAAAAAATCAATGCACTTATTAATTATGCATACTGTGAAGGACAAGGATAGAAAAACACTGAAAAACTCCTCGTTTTCAGACGTTTGACTCTCCCTCCCGTACTGTATTGAGTGAGCTCTGCAGGGTTTTCTTTTTCCATATCCCGCTGCATTGTTTTCAGGGAGCAGAGATGGAGATGATGGAGTATGTGTATATGTCTGTGTCTGTCTGTGGCTGTGGCTGTGTGTGTGTGTCTTTATGTGTGTATATGTATGCGTGTGAGATAGCGCAGTGAGTGTTGTCATCTTTTTTATGCTGAAAAAGCCTTTCTGGCGTGGCACCGGTGCCACGACATGTCTTGCCATGCTGTGCAGCAGTGCGTACGCTTACACTTTTTTCCCTGGCATCCGTGCTGCGCGCGAGTTCCTGTGTGTGTGTCCTGCATTATTTATGACCTGAAAAAGGTGGAACACTAGAACCATTTTAAGGTCTCAGGGCCTCTCTCTGGCGCAAGAGCTGTCACCCTTTTGTTTAACAAGATGTGATTTGGGTGAAGTGGCACTTCAAAATAAGCCTGACTGGAGCTGACTGAGGGTACAACCATGATATTCATATTTATGAATTTGGATATGGATTTCCAGAGGTGCCTGAGTCATCACTGTCCAGTGTGATAAAGAATGAGCGTTCTCTGCTACTCTGCAGTTCGTCCAAAAAAAATCAACAACACTGACCTACTTAAGAGCCCTTCCTTAAATAAGCCTATCAACGACTTGCTCCATAACAACTTGTCATCATGCTTTTTTTTTCAAAGCGTTTTGTAGGTATTAACAGACCACAGTCATGGGACATTTTCATCAGACTTGTACAGAGTGAACACTTACTGAGTGCAAAGCTTATTTCTGGAACAAAATGGAGGACGAGTTCCTTGTTTTTATTTTATCCCCCTGGTTATTAAGGTACTGGCTCTCCCAGCTTGGCTACTGTAAGAGTGTTGCATTGCATACATTAAAAATTATGCTTTGCTTTGCTACACAGTGTTCCTTTTTTTTGAAGCTTCAGGCAATTGATCATATTTTTCAATAAGGCAAGCTGGCACTAGGGCCGCTGATTGTATTGGAGCCAATATCTCATTGTTTTTCGGACAGAGAAAGAGAACATCACTGACCTGTGTACTGACTTCATGATTAAATGATGTCTCTCTGTCTCTCTGTTCATGATGTCTCTCTGTTGTAAGAATAGCGTGTCCAAAAAAACAACCGGAGCTACAGAAAATGCCCAATTGTAGTGGTGTCTGAACCTTGTTCAATGCATATAGTGCTCATTGTTTGTGCAGTCAATACTGTCAGTAAAGCACTTGCCTATAGGAAATACAACCATGGATGGTGCGGCATCCAATTTCTTAGTTTGTCCTCTTGTATCAGCATACAATTACATTTCAGACACATCTTCCCACACTCCCACACCTTTTTTTGAGTCAATTTTGCGTGCTCTACACTTATCACAATACACAATACGTGGACCCTGAGAAAGCCAGACATGGCAATTTATTCCAGGTGATATCATCAACCCGGGCTGATTGCTTTTACGTGGCCAAATAGCCTTCTGTGTCCTTATCTCTTTAAGTCTTGACAGTGGAGTGTACTCCCACCTAAAACCATCTCACCAGGCCAGTGAGGACTTAACATTCTCCATCCTCTCCCTGCAGTGCAAGAGCACAAGACCGTCAATAGATCCCAGTCTATGTCTTGGTCAGAATTCAGAAGATCACATTTTTTTTTGGTGCATCAAACTGCCGTTAGATGGGCAGTTTATCTTTGCCTAACATATTGGTGTTGTTGTTTAGTCTATCAGTGATCATCACAAAGCCAGCTATTTGTTTACAAAAGGGTTGAAGGGAGGGTGTCACTTTAATCAAATCCTGGCATCAAAGTCATAGGCTGACTGTGCCTTCAGTGCAGAGTTGCTGAAGGCGATTGCCGTGTGTGAAAAAGCACTCATCATTGAGAGGCTGCCCGGATGTAAGCCTTGGAGTTCTGTCAAAACAAACATCTTCTGATGTGAACTTGAACGGCTTCAGGGCCAGCTTACACCTCTTAATTAATATTTAACACGTTTAAGAGCTTAACATTGATGATAAAAATCGCTAACATTTCAAGTAAAGCATTTCTTGTTTATCGTAAAAGGGTAAGGTCATTGTTTGAATTAGGAAGACGTTAAATTTTTGTCTTTTTGCAGCTCTACCGTGGCGCATATGGTAGGGCACTCGTTTGTTATGCGGCCGACCCGGGTTCGATTCCCGGCCCGGGTCCTTTGCCAACCCTTCCCCGTCTCTCTCTCCCAACTCACTTCCTGTCACCATATGCACTGTACTATCATTAATAAAGTAAAAAAAGATTAAAAAAAAAATATCGTACATTTTTAATTTGTGGTCTTTTTTGCTATTAATTTGGCGTCATGAGTGTCAGCGAACTGGAAAGCGAGCCAAGTTAGTTCCTATGTTTGTATGAGCTGGGGGTTGCGCTTCTCCATCTGATGAGTTGCCGCACAGCACTCATCATGGCTGGAGGCTGTGCTGCTTCAGCTTCAGCCTCAGCTTCTGCGCCGAAGAGAAGAGAAGAGAGAGTGAGTTATTTAAAGACTACCTCTCACTATTGTGCCACAGCCAAGACGAGAGAGGAGAGACAGTCCTCCTCTCCACTGCTTGACAGATGCTCACACACTGCTCTCACTCTCACACAAATCCAGTATTATCAAATAGATCCACTGATCTACGGAAACTAACTTCTCCCCAATTTCCCCCAAATCACAAAAAATGCTGCCTTATCTCTAGACCATAGGTTTGGTATTTGCTCATACGACTATCTAGTGCACGCCCGTCCGTCTCTCAGCAGTGCTGAATGCTAAGGCCCTCTCACATTGTGAAGTCCCTGGAGCGCTCAGCTCAGGAGAGTGGGTGAGAGGAATGTTAAATGCATCTCACTCCAAAACATTTCAGGATGCCTCCTAAAGGGGGCTAAAAAGCAACTGGGGTGACAGCGGAGGAGGAAGTAGAGGGAGTAGAGCAGTGGTTCCCAAACTTTTTCAGCGGGGACCCTCTTTTAAGACTTTAGTCCATTATGTCCAATTTTGTCCATTAATATTGCTAGATTTTCCCTTAATAGTTTGTCCACTAATATTGCTAGAAATCCACAGGACAGCAAACGCATCTTTTAGCTGTTAGCTGTTAGCCTAAGGATTTCCCATTTTTAGGGAATGGCCCTTTTGTCTGCGACCCCCCTTTCAGTACTTCCGCAACCCCCCTAGCAGGGCCTGACTATCCATAAGGGCCAGTGGCACAGTGCCCAGGGGCACCATCAATTTACAGCTAGTTAGGGGACACCACATGACACAAACTTTACAAATATTGTTCATAAAGGGGGCACCTGAGAGGTGTATTGCCCGGGGGCACCACATTGCCCCTAAGGGTTCCAGACCCCTGGTTCGGAACCACGGGAGTAGAGGAATGCATGGAAACTGACAGCTGGTGGAGATTTCCACCGTGGCCTCATGCGGCAACAAATCACAGCAAGTCTTTACTTGACGCCGGTGTCATAAGCATGTCATTACAGTGTCATATATAGTGTCATAACAGTCATAGATAAGTCATAAACATTATGTCCATGTCATAAACATTGTACGACTGTTGGCCTTAGGGTTGTCTTTGCCATAATCGAATGTCACTTCAGGCCAACAGTCATCAAATGTTTATGACATGGACATAATGTTCATGACATGTGCATAACTGTGCCATGACACTGTTATGACACTGTAATGACATGCATATGACACCGGCATCAAGTTAAGTGTCACAGCAACTTTTTGTACATGCTGCATTAGGATACATGTGAGAAGGCCCTACTGTGGCTCTAACGGTATAGGGTACTCGACTGCTACGCCGGCGACCTGGGTTCGATTCCGGCTTTTACCACCAACCCCCACCCACACACACACACACACACACACACACACACACACACACACACACGCACACAAAGGATACATGAGAGAATATAAAGACATTTGCACTGTAACAAGTCAAGCATACTGTATGTGGACGGATGGATGGATATACTGTACATATATTGTATATTTGGTCCAGTTTGGTCCCGTTTCATCAACATAAATTGATCCATGCTGCACGCTGCTTGATTGTTTTCAAGTTGACAGTTTGCTTCATTGTTTGGCAAAGAAGAGTTGATGCTCACTTCAACCACGACAAGCAACTATACTGTAGACGAGGCGTTGTAAGACAAAGCCCATAAGCTATGCAGAATACAATACTGAGAAATGTTGAGTGGGATCTATTCTTCTCCAAACTGAAGTGTGTTCCTGACATCATTAAAGGCGCTTAACTGTTGACACAAAATGTTTCACAAAAGGACTCACTTGAGATAGCTGATTGTTGTGTTTATAAAGCTTGAGTGAGGGAAAAAACTAAATAGCATTTCTGGACATCTCTTGACAGAGACATGTCTGTCTGTGGCACGTGAAGAAGAGGCCTTAAGGAATAGTTAGCACACAAAAAAAAAAATACACAGGCCTCATTCAAGGCGGCATAGGATTAGCTGTGTGTAGGGCCGAATTAAGATGGCCTGGGTCCCCTAGGCTACAGGTTGCTGTGGGGCCCCCCAGAAAGCAAATTCTGAAACAAATGCACATAGACAGTGTCATAATTACAAGATGGAAATTGGGGACAACATATATACCAACTGTACTGAACACAACTGATACATTTTTTTCAATATTGCATCGTTACAATTCTGCAACTTCTCACTTTTGGCCAAACAGGGGCCCCTTTGGCAGGTGGGGGCCCCTAGGCTGCAGCCATATCTAGCCTGTGCGTTAATCCGGCCCTGGCTGTGTGGCTGAGAAAAGCAGAAGAATTAAAATGCAAATGAGAGAGGGATTACAGGGGAGGGAAACATTAACTGTTAGCATTTCCTCTCCTAATTGGCGCCATTGTGTCTTATTTTAAGCATCCATCACACTCTCCAAATACATTTCAAAGCAGAATTTCTCATTGGTCTTATTTTGTTTGAGGGGGAAATTGGTTTCTTTGGGGACCTCAGTGGTCATTATTTCCGTGATGATTTGTTTCCACACGCCTCGGACGAAAAACAAAATAAACAGATTTTCAAAGACAGGCGAAAAGGGAACTGTTTTATAAAGCGCTTGCCTTGCAGGGGAGCACAACGCTTAATTGTTTTGATGTTTCTTTATGTTCTTCTTAAGTACCTTTTTTGGATGGTTCCATCCTGAATACCCCAATCAGTCCAGACAGCTAAAATCATCAAAACCAAAAGCTCAAGGAAGAATACAAACTTATCCCCTGGATAGATTTTAAGGGTTTCATCAGCTGTCTAAAACGTTGCTCGTGTTATTCAATGAGAGTGGATGCAAACCGGTCTTCTTCACTTCAAAAGCCTGTGCTCTGTGAATTTGCTCTAGGCTTGGTTCCGACTTGACGCTGGCACACACAGAACTCACTTTGATCTCTGTTCATTTTTTGGTGGAGGAGGGCAGAGTTGCATGTGATTATATTTTGCATGTGTGCTCAAACAGCACCACTGCCATACAGCGTGGTGTTAGAACAACGATGACTACTGTATTGCGTGCTTTGTATTTTACACATGTCTTCTTTTTGCACTTTAGCCTTTCAGATCCCTGGCATCTCTCCTCACACGAGAAACAAGATAGAGCTGTCACAAACCATGCTGGAAGGTGATGGGGCAATTAGGTCATGGGATATGAAGTAAGGTTAAGATGTCGACAGGATACTGCTAAGCATTACCGTATCTGACTTCAAATAATCTTCTTGTTCTGCTACAATTGATGACTCCAAGTTTTTATGTTGGTGAATCAACCCCATCTGTCACCTGACACAAGATCATCTGCTTAATGTTGCTTACTCCACAGCTGGAGGCTGACACACTCTTTCATCAGAAGCATTGTTTTTATCTTGTGTGCACAGCTCAGCTGCATGTTTTTTTCTCCTTCTCCCAATCCTCTTTTTGTAATATTGTGTTGTGCATTTGCTACAATGTAGACAGGCAGCAGTGTACAACAGCTTAGCATCAGCTGTGGGGGTCACTGCCAGTTCTGGAATTGTATTGTTTGAATAAAGTGCCCTCTGCTGGTGGTATTGGTGCATGACTACTAGTCAAGAAATTGTTGTGTGTAAACAAGCTGTAGTGTACTAATGGTGATGGTTTTAGGAACAGCACACAGCCCCAAGCAACCCCGCTGAAAAAAATCTCCCTTACCGATGGCTTGCGGGAAACAGGGGCAGATGGGACACCTGACCCGAGGCAGGAAAAATATCATTAAAGGCTGATGGTAAGACTCACATGCATGGCTACAGCTCCGACCTCTTCAGTGTGACACTGGAGGCAATGGGGAAGGCCAACGATGCAGGTCCTGAAACACAAGGAAAGGACAAACATATATTAGTCTAATGACAGTGGAAACAGTCAGCAACCAAATCCTCACGTAATGTCGGTAGCACTTAAAAATAGCAGTCCCTTAGAAACAATTGAAAGCGAAAAAAAGTGAAAGCCCATTGGGAAACTCCAACTCCCATTGTCATTGTGACACAGCACTCCACAGCACACAAGTGAACACTGCACACTGCACACAACGAAATTGCATTTATGCCTCACCCGTGCAAGGGGGCAGCCCTCAGTGGCGCCCCATGGGGAGCAGTGCGGTGGGACGGTACCATGCTCAGGGTACCTCAGTCATGGAGGAGGATGGGGGAGAGCACTGGTTGATTACTCCCCCCCACCAACCTGGCGGGTCGGGAGTCGAACCGGCAACCTCTGGGATGCAAGTCTGACGCCCTAACCGCTCACCTATGACTGCCCAATTAACACCTTATTAACAATTATTAATGAACTCATTATTATAAACAAAGCATTTATAAATGTTTTGAAATGAGGAAGAACCAATCTACGGCTGTACAGCGGAATGGGAATAGGCTCCTCCAGAAGGAGTTTGATTTTGCCTCCCTGTGTGTGTGTGTGTGTGTGTGTGTGTGTGTGTGTGTGTGTGTGTGTGTGTGTGTGTGTGTGTGTGTGTGTGTGTGTGTGTGTGCGTGTGTGCGTGTGCGTGTGTGTGTGCGAGAGAGAGAGATAGAGAGAGAGAGAGAGAGAGAGTGAGAGAGTGAGAGACCTGCCTTGGACTGAATGTATGTACGTGAGCTATATATGGTTAATATATGGGTAAGGATGTGTTGTAATATCTTTTTGTATTTATGTATGTGTGTATGCTACTTGACACCTTAATTTCCCCCTAGGATCAATAAATGATACTCTAATCTATTCTACCTGACACATATCTAGTGATTCCATCCCTTTTGCTCTTTGGATGGCAAACTTCCAGGACTGTTGCGGCTTTACTGTGTCTGTGGTGTTAACACAATATTTCTTACTCATTTTCAAACATTTCAAATGTTTTGTTGATAAACATCCATAGTTCAATCGGCTGGGCACTCGACTGCTACACCGGCGACCCGGGTTCAATTCCAGTCCGAGGTCATTTGCTGAGCCCTATTAAGAAGTTATTATTTACACAGTGTTTATAAAGCTTTTTAAGGACTGTTACTCTTAAGTGTTATCATAATCTGTTATTCAGAGGAAATTTCCGAAGTTTCCGAAGTTCCTAGTTTCAAAAAGTAAAAAAGTTAAAAGGAATATTAAATAAACATATTAATTTAACTTTCCCTTTAGTGTGCACTGTGCTTAAATAGCCTACTTTGAAATAGTTTTCATGCTGCGGAATGAAGAAAAATGAATAAAATATTTTCCTACACTGCTTAAGCTTACATGGGAACTGTTAAACACCTAGAGGCAAACCCATTTACCCCGAAACTGAAAAGATAACAAAGCGACAACAACCAAATCAACAACAGCATGGACATGCTGCAGTTTTGAAAAAAAGGGAAAAATGCCATACTGGTGTATTTTTTTCAGCCTTTGTGACATTTCCAGGAAATGCCAACACAATTATAAAGTCAATACACTTAGAAGTTACTGTTTGTCACTTCAATTTAGCTCATTCTGTCACATCATTCCACAGAGAAATGGAATGTTTATTGACACTTAACTATTAACACTTAATAACACTTAATAACAAATTATTAGACAAACGGAAGCTTGTAGTTTGCTTACAGACCCACCATCTCAACACCAGATGAGAAACCTTTTCATCAAGCCATATTGTAAATAGTTTAGATCAACCTCCCCTACAAGATATAGACTTGACTCTTATCTGTGATATATTAAAATTGCTGAATATTTAAAATGATGGAACAAGTGCAATTACCCCCATGTGTGTATAACTGAGGTGAAGCTGTGCTAGTTCACTACTTGGGCAGGGCTTGACATTAACTTTTTCACCCACCGGCCACGGTGGCTAGTGGTTTTCCCGAGTCACTAGCCATTCAGATATTCCACTAGCCACAGATTTTATATTGCTTTTTTTTTCTTTATCATGATGATGTACGTCTAATTCCAGAAGATGTGGTGCCAAAGCAAGATGATTTTTACAAGGAAGTACGTATATCAAGTAAATAGAAATCAAGCTCAGCTTTTCTTGAACTTAAATATAAACAATTAATACACAAGGGGCAAACAACAGAGTATAGTGCAAGATGTGTATGTCATACCAAGGAACGAACTGCCGGCCAAATTGGCTAGTAACACTGAAATCAATACTAGCCAAAACCAAGTTTTACCAGCATTTGGCCGGTTGGCAGGTGCCAGTGTCAAGCCCTGCACTTGGGGCTTGAACCCGCCACGTACCAGTCAACACTCCAGTTGGTACATGGGAGGCATAGCACGATCCCACTAGCCTCGCGAGCCATCCTACGTACTTCCGCATAAGGATTGGCTCCACTACTGTAGTCTGGCCGTGCTTCTCTGTGGAGTGCCTGGAGCAGTAGAATTTTGATCGCAACGCCCCCCCCCCCAGAAAACAGCCAATAAGCGAATACGCTCCCCACGTGGTGTCCAATAATTTCAAACCATAACTGAGTGCAAACTTCCTGCTTCCTACAATCGCTTCAGAGCAAACAAATGCCAGACCATGAATACAAAATGAAATGATAGTATTATGGGATGGTCAGGACCAGGCAACAATCCCACTGAGCTAATGGTCCAGACTGATACATGAGGCTATGGTAGGGAGATTTACTAAAATTCTATGCCGAACTCTGATAGTTGACATCCGTAACATGTGTCATCCCAATGGAGTGGCGGAACCCCACAACTGGGGAGGTGACAAGCACAGAAGAGACCACACTTATTAAACACAGCAGGCACAATTTTGTTGGTAACTCTTTTGCACTGTGGTCTAAAGTGGTCATCAAATAATCTGTTTCTTCTCTCTCTAATCCCACCTTCACTCAACCAATCTAAAACTACAAACCTGTTGATACAGGAGGAAATTAGCACAAATCCAAAAGTGCAAAAGTTGCCTGAAGAGTGTTTGGGCGTCCCAGTGCATCTCTAAATTAGTTGCACTGTGAACGGTAATTCCAATGCAGCATTGAGTGCTCGTTCTGATCTGAAGGACAGCAACCCTGTCTGAAATCTTTTCCAGAGTTTGCGATCCCAACCACAGACTGAGGAGGGAGGAGGGCAAAACAAATTATTAGACAAACGGAAGCTTGTAGTTTGCTTACAGATCCACCATCTCAACACCAGGTGAGAAACCTTTTCATCAAGCCATATTGTAAATAGTTTAGATCAACCTCCCCTACAAGATATAGACTTGACTCTTATCTGTGATATATTAAAACTGCTGAATATTTAAAATTATGGAACAAGTGCAATCTTCAGCTTTACCTGTCAGAATCAGCTGATTCTACGAAACACGCATGCACATGCAGGTGTATAGGTTAGATCAGCAAAGTGCTCATGCAGGTAGGAGTAATATTATGTACAAAGGCATGAAAATTGAAGCAGAGAAATTCTCTGGATTTTAAAGTGCACAATCCAAAATGTATAACAGTGGTTCTGTAGCAAAGGGGAGTAGAGTTGACCTGCCAGGACTCAAACCCAGAACTTCTGTGCCAAACTGGGGCACACTGCTACATCAAAGATCCAGGCTTGTTTGTGTGCCATTCAGAACACACACACAACTCTAATGATGATCACTCCTTCATACAGCCTTCCTCTTTGTCAAGCACACTCTTGCACTTCACACACTCATGGTGTTCATCACACAACTGCCCATCATGCCTCTCCCATGCATCCAGTGTGCATATCATCTATCCTTCACCTGGGTTCACTTGGGGGTCCTCGCATAGAATTAAGGCTCACACACAATTGTTACGCTTCCCATGTCCTCACGGCAGCCATTCCTCTTCTGACACCATTTGTAGCGAAGGGAAGTAAAGTTGCCCATCTGGGACTCAAACAAACCGGGAACTTCTAGGGTGCCAAATTGGGTTTCTGACCGCTACACCAAAGAGTCAAGCTGACCCTTTTTTTTGGGCCATTGTCAGTTGGAAACTTTTTTTTTGAGTGTTTGCATGCAACATGGGTCTGTCGACCGGGCCTCTGACAACGTTGACCAGGGGTCCGTTTCTCGATTATTGTCGTATAACACCATTCCCTTGGATTTAGTGGTAAGCGTCGCTGTCAAGATGCAGTTGAGTCGCTCGTACGAAGGACTTTGCTAACGACGACAGCAAACACGCTTTCGAGAAACGGACCCCAGGCCCAGGACAAAATCATCTGACTGGTTCCCCTTCTCAATACAAACAGTGAAATGGGGGTCTCAATTCTGGGCCTCCCCTTTCCCTGGGCCTGGGACTACTAACCCCTTTGCACCCCAATTCATATTGCAACCCAGTAAGATTGTCAGAGGGAGCATCACTGTAAAATTAAAAGTTCCCCAAAGAACGTTCAGGTTTCCACACTATCCAACTGTTGGATCTTAGAGGAAAGCTTCCAATTTTCACAGTGTATAGAAACATCAGCGAAGTCAGCCATTTGGGAGTCATTATTTTCTACGTTATAGACATTTATCTTTTGGACTTTGAATCCATGCACACATTCAAACAATTTACATAAGCAATTCATGCAAGTCATCCAACTTCATTCATTGTCAAAATAAGGGCCAATCCAGAGCCATCATTGCCCCTGCCTTTTAGAACGTCAATATCTTTTACTGAACAGGAATTAGGCGTGAATTAATCTTCCATCATACATTCCATCTTTATAAATACATGCAATAATAAAAAAACACACTCCCACATTATTTGCTCTTTCATTTTTGTACCTTAAATCTACCATTACTTTCATTCCATGCAGTAGCCTAACGCTTCCCCTCAAGACAAGGATTTAATTTGGCCAACCAGCTAAGTATTGCACTACTTTGTTTTCCATGTCAAAAACTACATTATTCGTCAAAAAATGCTAGCATGCTCCCACCTCTGTGTAAATATAGTGGCCAACTATGTCTAATATTTACATACAGTGAAAATACTGTAGGCCTATCTGTAACTTGTAATACTCTCAACATTCAAATATGTAAAATATATATAGGCCTATATATATCCCTGCTCAAGCTTTGGCGGGATCTCCAGGCCAATTCGTCCCCTGTCTTCAGTGAGATTTTACACATGAATAGGCCCAGAGGTGAGAGGTGATTTGGCCTGACCCTGGTTCACACAGATAAATCTAGTCCCTGCCTTTTGTAAGGAAAACCCTCCCCCAGGCCCCTTCAATGGGCGGGGTTTCACAAACTGCCATTTTTAAGGGAGTTGGTGGCAGCCACCAGTAATGCGTCAAGAAAGACAATACGAAGTGAAGAAGAGGAAAGACAAGTAGATGAGAGGAAAATACACATTCCAGATCTCAAACTCAGACCAGTGCTCCGACTTGACTCCTTTGTCATTGATTGAAGTTTACAAGCCGATCAAAATGGGCTTTATTTAGGGTCATTAAGTCAATACGATGATTGGATAGACCAAAAAACACGGCTGACTTATTCGATTCTCTAAGACCAGAAAACAATGATGTAGGCTAGTGCGCACGAGGGGAAACAAAACTTTGCATCATTGCCCGTTTAAGTTGTATTATGGTTTTGTAAAGTTTTACTGTGTCCTAGGCTATAGGCCTATCTTTGAAATGCAAACCATTTCTTAATAAATCGGTATAGGCGTATAGAAATAAGATGCTTTGCTTTTAACTGTTGATTTAACTTGAAATCGACTTAAAGTTGATAATGTTTATTTCTGCATAGGTTATCCCAGTTCAATTAGTTGAAAGGCGTGCAAATAAAATGTATTGGTTGTGACAAACTTCTATTAAATTAGAGAGGGAAAGTAGTGTGGATATAAAGCTCCTGAAAGTAACTTTCTCAAGCAAAGCTCTTGTAAGCAGCATTTTGACTTACCCCGTAGCATTAAGCCAGCAGAAATTAATTAGCCTACGAAACAAGCGCATTGAAGATAATTAAGGTAAAACGGAAACCGGTGTGCTTCAAACTTCATCGCGTGTTAATCCTCGATGAAATGAAATTGATCATTTTGTTTTCATCAAATTGTCTGTCTAACTTTCTGTCAAGGTGTGTTGACAACAAACCACAGCCTATTTCATGTAAACTGTTACAACCTGTTTTCTTGTGTTGATAGTGAGTGGCTCTTCGATTGGTGGTTTCGTGTCGGAAGTAGTTTATTTAGGCCTATGCAAATTAGGAGTTGGGGTTGTAGATATTTACGTTCAACGGGAGCCGCCCTTCATTCACCACATGGTTAACAGCGAGTAGCTTGGCGCCACTTTCGCATTTATTTTGTTTCATCAAGTTGTACGCGTTAAAATTAGGCTGCTAACGGCGAACTCAGTTACTTATCGTAGTAATTTACTAACGAAGTTTGTGCATTAGTTTGGAAGATATGCCTGGAGCAGTGACAGTAAATGGTAAGTCTGTTCAAGTGAGTGAAGATGGTGGATTTCACAGGCGGGTGTCTTACTACGCGCATGTTATTGACATGAAACCTGTTGTTAGCTTTTTAGCGTTGTTCGGTGGTCGAAGTCAATTACGATTACTAATTGTGTTGAACTCCCTACTGCATTCGACTCTTTTACTGATGTGCTATGCTTTAAACCGATTTGTAGTAAAACAATGCGATATCAGGCGCATGGCAGTCCCTTTCCTCCATAGTTGGAATGAGGGAGATTTGAAAAGCGTGCGCCTCACTGCAGTGCCTTCTAACTAGTGGCAGGAGTAGTAAGTTGTGATTTTCTAGGGCGCCGTTTCTACTGTCTTTGGTAAAAACGCAATTCTTTTTAAAGCGCAAAGTATTTATGGAAAGTGAAGTTATTTGCGTTGCTTAATTGGCCATTGGTGAGCGAGTTTGAGAGCCTCAAGAACAAAGCGGCAGCACATGGGGCAACTGCAGGCCGCGCGCTATGGCTAGGTACCAGAGCTAGGTGGCTAACCATGTACGTTAGCATGGTGTCCAAGAAGTGTGAAAGCCTTGCTGACAGTATTTTTTAAAAGATCGACTGCTTAAATCTCGAGAGTCGTTTAACTACCATTCAAATTTTTTGTGCACACCTTTGTCGGTACCTCCACCTCAAGGTACATTTTGAACATTTGGTCACCATACCCATTCCCAAATGCGCATGGACCTGAGGCCGGTGCAAAGCATTCGTCGGCTAACAAGCCAACTCATATTTGTTTGTATTTTTTGTCTTGACCAAAATGGATGTGTTGCTGCCTAGTTGTTATGTGGATGTTTCACACAACTCAATACAACTGGAAATGGCAAATTAGTAGTTTGCGAACGTTAAAAATACACACGCTAATTAGCTAACCGTACCTAGCTCGCTAATGGCATGCCTTGAAGAATGCTACATGGCTAGCATACTATTTCGAATGCATTTACGTTTTGGTGTTTTTGTCGAGGGTAAGACTTAAGATGTTAAGTGAGGGGTACTTCTCTCTGAAGCAACATACGAGTGAATTACTACTTAATGCGCCTTTATATTTTGATCACCTCGAGTTTGTTTCTGGTTGTAAGTGTGAGGACTGCGGACTCAGCGGCGCCATGTTGGTGCAGACCATGGGGGAGGGGTATGCGTGAGTAGTGGGGCATTACGCATGCGTGAGTTTCACAACGCGGGTCGGAGGTTGTGTATTTTGTTCATGTGTGGATCTACATAGAAACATTGGTGAAAATGCAAAATCGCCAGAATGTTGAAATGGCAGATTTTTTTGCACGAGTATGAAGGCCAGGTGCTCTACTGCCATGCAGCAGGTGTAACTTTCTTTGACTTGGGTGGTCTTGTTCGCAATGGTATTGTGAAATGCAAGGAATGAGCCATTGCTGATTGTATAACTGCTGCCAAGAGACCCCATAATCGCCACTAAACCTGTTGATGACGGTCATAAGATGTGAAATGCATTTTCATTTATTCTAACTGTTGCTGTTCCTTGTCTGTTTTCTTTTTTTTTTTTTTTAGGCTCCATCCCTTTTCCATGGTGGCGCGCACATGGATGGCTACCAAGAGATTGGTGAAGTTTTCTGTGGACAACAGGCTCAAGCATTTCTGGTACTGTCCCTGTAGTGCCAAAGTGCTTACAGTGCAGGTAGTACTAAGCGATACCTACTGCAGTGGAGGCACTTCAAGCACTACATTGACACTCAAATTAACCTGTTTCTGCGACAGAAGACCCCGTTGTATTCACCTGTTAACTTCTGCTTATGCTAAGGTGCATCTAGTGCAGATAGTGAAGTAGACTAGCACCTACTGCCCTAAGTGCTCCTTCTGGCATAAGGAGCAGGGACTTGCATCTGGTGTGTGTGCGTGCAGGCGCGTGTGTATGTGTGGCTGCATATGTGCTTTCTGTTCTTTTTATGCAGTTCTCTGCTAGTTTTGCATAGTTGCACTACAAGACTAAATGAGTTGTGCAAATCTATGCAAAACTGATGGTGGCCTGCTTCCCCATCTTTTCCTGTGCTGTTTGGCTTGGATGAGGCTGCCTGTTGCCGTGCGCATCTTGCAATGCTTCTGTTCTGTGTTGTGTTGTCTGTCTGTCTGAGATGCCCCAGCCACCGTCCTTTCCATCAGGTTTCAGCAGTATTAAAGTGCTTATAGTGCAGGTAGTTACTTACTCATCTACTGCAGTGTGAGCACTTGAAGTACTTCTAGATTGTGGGCAACAGATTGAACGTCCCCCCCACCCTCCGAAGCTGCGCACGCAGGACAGTTGCCACTGGACTCTGGTTAGTTTTGCTGGTTTGCATTCCGCTTGTGACTGTTGCTGTGCAAATCCATGCAAAACTGACCATGGCAGTGAATCGTCGGCCACATCCAACGGGCAAAATCCCTTTCTGTGCAGGTTGGGATTAGTAGCAATGCTCTTCTACTGGTAAAGGTATTGCACTTGTCCCGGCCTGTTGAGAATTGGGGAAAGAATACTGCAGCATCGTGATTTTATCCTGTTGTATTTCTTTTAAATGTTTGAATGTATTGTGCTGAAATGTATTGTCCTTGGTGCAGCATGATCAATAAAAAAAATATACATCTGCACATTTGTGTTTGTGTTGTTAACATCTTAAAGCACTGCCAGTAAAGAGTGGGTGTGCTGTGTAGTTGGAAGCTGTTCACAGAGCTCCATACGAGGGTGAATCTCCCAGTGTTCCCATGGGTTTCATTACTGGAGGATGTGGACCGTAATCTAAAGGATGTCTATTGGGAAGTATTTGTTCTTTACTGCAGGAATGTTGAACTATTGGTAGTAATGTGAAGTACAGTTCTGGACGCCCCTGCTGCGATCTTCAACCCCTAGGTTGTCATGTACCCGGTACAGTTAATTGACCTCTCCCCTGCCCCTAAGGTACTAGGTTTATACTGCAATGAATTCAATTCCAAATGGTCTAAACTAGTGGTTCCCAACTTTGGGCCCGCTTGAAATGTTCACTAATGTTCAGGGCTCACCTCTGACCCAGTGCTCACCCAGTAAACAATACACCTCAATTAAATGATGAACCACATGCACACACATAATATTTTGATGAGTGGAAAATGATTCCAAGGCCCAATTGGAATACATTTTTAAGGGCCACCAGTTGACCCTGGCCCACAGCTTGAGAATCGCAAGTCAAAACTTTTTCTGAAATCACTCTTGGAAGTTACGGTTTTATCCAGCAGGGGGAGGCAGAGTGATTCCTGTGCAACATGGATCAGATTAAATTCTGGTTTCAGTAGACCAGTGTAATTCACTGACAGCTGGGGCAGTAATTCAAATTCGAATATGGGGTTCAACCAGTGTACTGTTTGGAGGTACATCCCTGAAAGGGAAAGTTACTCCGTAACTCCTGTGGGCTACCCGTGGGCCACGGCTCTGGCATGTTTCTGATCATTCTCAACACAGTGTGTGGCTATATCCGCATGCATTTTGCATCTCGCAGAAACTATTTTTATGATTCATCTATTCTCCATTGTCAAGAATCCTCAGATTAAAAAAATAAAATATAAAAATGACCAAACATCTGTAATTTCCTCCCAATCTAAGTGTAAGGGACAAATTAAAATGCAAGAAGGCCTGCCATATAGCCAGGATTAACCCACAACAACCAACACATTTTCTCTTCCAACTTTTCGCTCTTGATGTTTATATAATTCTGTTTAAAATAACAGTAGGCCTACACAAGTCAAGTCAGTTTTAATTCCTTCACATGCGCACTGAACAGCCTAAGAAATTGGAGAGGTTTCTTACTCTTCCACGTGCTGACCGACGTCACAGTATAGAATGCACATAAAGCAGGTGTGGGGAACCTTTTTCATTCGAAGGGCCACTTCAAACTCCTCCAAGGGCTGTAAGAGTTGTCCAAGGGCTGTACTATGAACACAAACCAGGTTTTACCCTTGTACTTTAGGTCTATATAGAAGGCAGCCACCTTTAAAACAGACCACACCTTCTGTAGGTCCCCTGAATATGACTAAACTAAATTGTATTGCAGATGAGATTTCTAAGATTCCTTTATTACAAAATGTGTCGTATTTCATGTGAAGCTGCATAACACTAAAACTATATCGGGGGCTGGATGAAAGCACATGAGACATAGGTTCCCCACCCCTGACATAAAGGCTTGATACATACCTGACATCACAGTACAGGAGAGGATGCATAAAGCAGGGGTGGGGAACCTTTTTCATTCGAGGGGCTACTTCAAATTCCTCCAAAGGCCGTAAAAATACTCCAAGGGCTGTACTATGAACACACACCAGGATTTACCCGTGCTCTTTAGGCCTATATTGAAGGTAGCTAGCCACCTTCGAAACTGACCCCACCTTCTGTAGATCCCCTGAATATAACTTAATTGTATACATGGGTTCGCTGTGTTTGTAAACACGATGTTGTGAGGAGGGGCAAGACACTGGCAGCCAACCACGTGAACTATTTTTATGACCAACAGAGGTTTCCAACAATCAGGTTGAGTTGTGTGCAGCTAGTTTCGCGCAGTCAGGTTAAAACAAAAAATTAGAGCCCCTTTTATTGCAGATGAAATTTCTAAGATTCCTTTACAAAATATGTCATATTTCATATGAAGCGGCATAACATTAAAACTATATCGGGGGCCGATGAAACGGCCTTAAGGGCCATAAACGTAGTATGACAATAGCAGTGATGTGTAATAAACACATCTTTAACCTGACCCCTATAGTAGGCTATCTGTGATAAGTTAGTTCTGAGCTACTAAGTAATACTGTATTTACCTGTTAGGTTCAAACCCTTAACATTTGTAAATATGAAACACCTGAAATGAAAGACACAGAGAATCCTTAATTAAGTTTCAAACCGGCTTGGAGAGCGGATGGGGAGAACCGTCAGCTACCATTTTCCCCACTCGTTCTAAACGATGTAATAGCCATAAGTCATATTTATTGGAGGATTTTCCCTGATAACAATTATCTCTATCCGCTAAAGGGAAAAGGGGGCGTACCCGGATAGAGATTAATTCATTCACACACACACACACACACACACACAAACACACGAACACACTAGCCAGGCTGCGCCCTCCTAGTGACGCAACACCTTCGGCGGCGCTGCAGATCGAATCTCGATTGCAAGTCTATGATAATCAGGCAACGAACACACAGTCCTTGGCCTGCCATGTGGAGACGCAACTCTGTTGTTTTTGGGCATTCCATTGTTCTGGTACAGATAAAGTCCTCGCACAGTCCAGTAATCTTCTGCAGCCTTGAACAGGAATTCTTGAATGTGAAAGGGCACATTTGTGCCACGGCAACATGTTTGCTTTCATATAGAATAAAATACAGTTCCAACATTTCCCCCTGTTTATTCTATATAGAGACAAACATTAACATCATCCAGTGATGACTTCAAATGATTTTTTCTTTAAATAGGTACACTTAGAGGCCCCGAGCATAATCCCCTGGGTCAGGGAACAGATCAGGGACCTGGATGGAATCGTCAGATTGGTGTGGAGGCTCATGGTCTCCACCAACAACATCATCATAGTGTCATCGACATCACTATCCTGTCTAGTTAGAAGAGCATATAGGTTTGACATTTTTTCTTCCATTTGTGCAATGGCAGTGGTACTAAATCTGGTGCACAACACTCTAATACAAAGAATACAACAACATCCACATAACGTGAGGATCGCCGCAAATATTGCAATAGACATGATTATGGACGCTGCCAACTGTTTGTATTGGCCAAACATGTCAGAGGAACCATCCCACACTGAAGTATCGACCCCGGAGTGGTCTCTCATTTTCTTTTTGGTTGAGGGATCCCAGTCCCTCTATCGCCCTGGTGAGACTTCCGTCAGCTGCCGTATTGTTCGGTATGAAGGAACAACATTGATAACCAAAAATAGAGCACACACTCCTATCGGCCAAAAGCATATCAACCGCAATACGAGATTGGAATGCCATTAGGCAGGTTGCCTTCAGTTGTTCATGGATGGCCCTGAACCCGAATTCAGTTTTGTTGCCCAGCGCCTGCACATTTATAGTGGATGTTGTTCATTCTGTCCACATTTTTGTTTATAGTACACCACCAACATACAAATGATTCAAACCCTGATGCAATTTGATTCCACATTGTAGCTCTCTTATGTTTGTTTTAGGTTAGGTTAAGGGGTGAAGTTTCAGAACAAGGTTTCATTTAACATGTGCCCTATACACATATTTGTTTGATGCACTGATTAATCCTAAAATATCTCTCCTGTTTGAGACATGTGCCATCCACATGACTCAATAAGACTTAAGTAATTTCCGAAACAGACTTAGCACAGTAAATGATGAGAAGTAAACATCTTCCAACACCCTCCAGTTCATGGGTGCATGAGTGATTCTACGATTCCCCTACGCTTTTGGCAAAAGCAAAAAGTCAATTATCAGTATTTTTCCCAACTAAATGACCTAGATGTTTACATAGTGCCAAACAAACAAATTGCCAAGCTTAATCTTAATAGTTAGTGGAATTGGCAAATCAAATCCACGGACTTAAAAGTGTAGCCGAATCAGAGAATCACTCGCATAGCCTACATCAAGGCAGGCTTTTTCAAACATTTGCTTAAAGAAATACACAGACATTAGTTTAGAGGAGGTGCACAGATTAGAGAGCATTATAATAGAGAGGAAACAAAACATGTTTTGTTAGTTTAGACAAAACAAAACCCAAAGCCGCCCAACCATTCTCTCATAATCTACAATCAAAATAAAATAGATAGCTCTACATTCCCGGGGAACAACAATTTATCAAGAGCAAAATTATGAAAAAGAAAATTACTCTGGTCAGTATCTGACTATTGTGGCTCACGTTTACATTACAGTTCCTTACAGAATAGGCGATAAACGCAAACTGACAAAATGTGGTGTTGACCACATAGTTCATCCAATATAGAATGTAGAAGAAAAATTAAGAAAAATTAAGCATGCCGTACAAAATGACTATACCCATAGTATTGGCTGTCTTTACATGATAGTTAGGCCTGCATAAATCACTTTGTAACAGAACTGAAATATATTGGCATGCAGTCCTCACTGTCCTTTTGTCATGAGGTCATGGTGATATAGGGGCCTAGCCCAACTCCTGCCAATAATGTCAGTACATTCAAAAATGTATTTTGTAAAAATAAAAAATTTGAGTATGAGTAATATTTGAGAATCCAATAATATTTGAGAATCCAATAATGGATTATTATTGAGAATCCAATAATAATCCAATAATCCAATGCATTGTCATCACCCAGACATACAGATCACTAGATGAACCAATCAAAATGTAAGAGATAAAAAGAAAGAAAACACAACTGCCATTGTAAAATACGCAACTTTAAAAGAAAAATGAAACAAACAACCAGACAGACCCTTTATCTGGTATAGAGGTCAGACCTTGTCTAACTTTTAGGTCAAACTTTCCATGGTTTGAAAGAAAGAAAAAAAATAACAGTTGTCATTTTATCAAGTGTTATAACTAAAATTATTACCCAATTGAAACAAAACAAACTCTGGGAAAATCTTGTGAAACTTATCAAATTAAAAACAAAATTCACTTAACCTAGCGATCATTTGTATTGTCTAGGTTCCTTCCATTCATATCAGTTGTGTTTCAGCTCGTTTCCATAACACTGGGCCTGTTCCTCAAAGAACAATATATATATATATATATATATAGGGAAAACAACTTTCCTTCATGTACACTCAAGCCAGATCAATTTGAAATCATATCAGAGCAAAAAATGGTTGACTTCATGTATCGGTTACATAAAACATTTTGTAACAGAACTAAAACCTTATTGGCAATCAGTTTTCACTTTGATTGCAAGTTGACGACTGAAATGAAAAGACAGAGAGACAACTGTCTCTTTGTTTATAAATCAAACAAATGAAAATATAAGGATCCCAACGTCATCAAATTCAAACTTTTAAAAGCAAATAGAGAACATTGACATGTCTCATCACACACCATGTGAAGCAATGTTCACACTTACAGTATTAAACTAATGACAATGATAGATATTTAACATAACTTTAAGCTTTGGTATTGTTTTATCTAGGTCGGTGTTCAGTTTTTTAGGTCTTATTGTCTTTTCAGTGACAAACAGGTGGTTTAGCATACACTGTTGGAGGTTTCTTTCTGTCTCTGCCACAGAAATTTGCATGTTAATAACTGGGCCTGCTGTGTCTGATAAGGGGTGCCTGCAGAAGACCTTGGGCTACTTAGAGAGAGCCTCTGAGCCTTTTAATATCTATCCGAGCTAATGTAAACATCTACACATAGGACACTGTTATCTTTGCTTGGGCGACGTTGTCAAGCGCCTCTGTGTATTCAGAGTCTAGTTTATCAGAGTCAACATTGTGCTCCAGTCATTAAAATAAACCATTAAAATTAAAATTATTAATTCATTAAAATTAAACCAAACCCATGATCCATTGATCAATAACTCATCAAAATAGAACATAATAAGGCAAGAAATTCGATGAAATAAAACAAAGAAATAAGTCATAGTTAAACGTCAATCAAAACAAAATGACAACCTAAATTTCTAGAAACGTTCAGCACATGTGACCTAACTCTCAGACCAGGTCCAAATTGGGTTTACTCACAGCACCTTTGGGCCATCAAATAACGCCTGCGTTATTTCAAGATCTCAAACCCACTGTTCTTTCAAAAAAAAAAAAATAAGAACAAGGAGAAAGCTTCATCTATTCTTTAGAAGAAACAAAGACATTTTGGTACTGTAAATCATGAAAGCAAACTCTTTTGCAACTACACTACACTACCATGACAGTGCACGGGGCCTTTAGTAATACATTATGACTTGGTTATTGCCATTCTGGTAACAGCTAATTTATAATGCCGTGTCTTAAAGGCTTAAACATTAACATGTTAACTTTCAATTGAAAATAGTAAAGAAACAACATAACTCCACAACCCCGTTTTCTCCTAATCAAAAATAAATGGGTAAGAATGTGTGGAAAAACAAAATCATGACAAAATCCTACACCTCAAAGTTGAATTGTAGAATAAAATAAAAGGCTTATTCTTATTTTAAAAATGTTGTTTCAACATGTGCACTCCCAAGCTCCAGCTAACTCTGAACACAATAGAGTACCTTCACTAAACACTCAAAAAAAAAAATTCTTCCACTCTCAGACATATTTAGACACTCACTCCACAGATACACACGTACACTCCACAGACATATATACAATCTTTCTCACACACACAGTGGGGTGTCCCACTAGGACAATTCATACAACAAATAGGGCCCACACAGACAGACAAACAGATATCCATATTACTTGCCTTGTATGACACAGTGTTATAAAATACAATTATTATTATTATTATTATTATTATTATTATTATTATTATTAGGGGCCAAGCAGCGAAGCTGGCGAAGGCCCCTATAGAGTTAGTAGGTTTTCTTCATTATTATTCTCTAGTCACCATTCCTATCCCTTAGCAAGTCTATGGCAGCCCATAGAAGCGTAGGTAGGAAAATGCTGTAAATTGGCACACACATTAGGGATAGTCTCAGCATTACCCACAGCGATTTATAGGTCCCTAGTCCCAACGCTCTAGCGCCACCAGCAGGTCAAAGTCGCAGGTGCGTTTCTGCTTGTAACTTTTGAACCGCTGGGCCGATTTTCATAAACCTGGTATCCCTGGAATCCTTGGGCCAAGACGAATCCAACGCACCCTATGACGTCATTTTCCGCCAGGATAGTTTTCCCGCCATTTTGAATTTTGTGAAATTCAATAAAAATGCTATTTTTTCGGCAATTGTTGAACAATTCAGCCGAAATTCGTTATATAGAATCTCTGGACTGAGCTACACATGGGGTCTTCAGGAATATTGGATATCTTTTATCTTTTAGCCGTGAGAGCCAATCAAAATTGTCGTAAACGTGGCGAAACAGGAAGTGAGGTCATATCTCAGCAACCGTTTGTCGAATTGGGCAGGGATTTTGTGCACACATAGTAGTCCATCCCATGACCTACCACAAAAAAAATCAGATCCCCAGCTCAAACTCTGTAGCGCCACCAGCAGGTCAAAATTTTAGCTACATTTTTGCCTGTAGCTTTTGAACCGTACTCCCAATTTTCAAAATATTGGTACACAGGTCATCTTCACACTATGCTGCACGGAGGTATGGATTTTCGTAAAGATTGAAAAAACTATCAGCTCTCAGCAGCCATTCAAAATTGTGGAAAGAATGGAGGGATTTTTCTCATCTCTCTGTCCCCTTTGCCAACGGCACCTGCGCACGTTCACTGACACCATTCCCGGCAGGGGGTCTCTGGACACACAAGAGACGAGAGCTTAGGTGTGTGCGTAGTCTGCTATTGCTCTAGTGTCAACCAAAGCCCCACTGCCCCAGCCCCTGCACATACCCCCCCACCCCCACCCCACACACACAGACAGAGGGAGAGGGAGAGGGAGAGGGAGGGGGAGAGGGAGAGAGAGGGAAGGAGGGAGGGAGAGAGAGAGAGAGAGAGACCATTGTTGTTCTCTCGGTTCCTCTGTCTCTCTCTCTCACACACACACACACACACACGCACACACACACACGCACGCACACACACACACACACACACACACACACACATACACACACACACACACACACACTCACACACACACACACACACACACACACACACACACACACACACACACACACACACACACACACACTTACTTCTATATACACCAATTCCTCAGACCAGTCTCTCAAAAGGCTGGCCAACATTACATTGCAGCCTATAGGATTCTTATGTTTAGGATTTCAAGGACATATCTATTTTCAGTAGGCTCCCGATTCTTTTCCATAATATTGTATGTCATATAAACAATTTTACTAAATAGAATGATCACAGAGGATTATAATTGCTGTCCAAAAAGCAAGCCTCTCAAGTATAGAAATGACTTGCTGATATTTTATAGACTAATTTGAGAGGGAATGGAAATGTGTTACTCAATATAAATCAAGGGCAGCACAGGCCCTGCCATGTCCAACTGGTAGGGCATGTTTATCATGGGGCTGACCCGGGTTTGATTCCCAGGCCAGATCCTTTGCCTACCCTTCTTGTCTTTCTCCCCATTTTCCCCTCCAAGGAATGCACCCCAACATTGGCGAGATTTGGGCCAAAGGGGGCGCTGCAGTTCCTTCTGTTGCCATGGCAACTTTGGCAAGTTTACTGCTTGGCCCCGCATTGCTGCTTGCAGCTATATTTATTATTATTATTATATGGTAGGCTATCTGAGACATTAACTGCTCAGTGAGTAATCCAAATGGCTGTCATTTTCACACTAGTTTTGCTATTTTTGCTATTTCCTGCATTGCAGTGCGGCTAGCACCAGAGTCACAGAGGAAACGTACGGGGGTCCCTTTGACCAGAAGGGTAATTTCAGGTCTAATTTTTTTCTTGGTACAACAATCCCTCTAAGTTTAGAACGACGTCTACCTCTTCCACATCCCCGCCCGTTTCCTCATAATCATCAAACCAGTCATCGGCCGAGGGGCCATGCCCGTACGGTCGATACTGGTACTCTCGGTCTAGTCAGGAATTTTGGTGTTGGCCTCGACGTTGGCCGTGATAGTTTTGGTGTTCATTGTAGTGTTCCTGTTGGCCCTGCTGGCCAGGCCATAAATGTTAGGTTTGTTGTAGACAAATTTCCATTAAACCCATAGTTTTTTACCCAGTAACACAGCGGTGCTACTGCACTAGGATTTTCTCTATGCACGATTTTTCAGTCCTTGCATTGCATTTCAGCAAGGAACTTTTCACTTCTTTTGCTGTTACTGCCCCCCATTTTGTCTCTATGAATTTAGTCCAACGTTACTACACCTACAGTGCCTCTATTGTTGGATACACTTTTCAACAAGATAGCGATCAACGATCGTTTGTGGTAAGATTCACTTCAACCTCACAGGTGGAATCTTCTTGCATACAGGCTTCCACAAAGACTCGCTATTTGGACCTTGTTGTATTGGTATGAAACGTATTACCGAGTGGTAATACGAATCCTTTCACGCACACTTTCTCTCAACGCAGAGAACACAGAATTTAAACTAGTTTCTCGTACTAGGGGAGTCTGCCCTCCCTTTACGTTTACCTGATAGAGTCTAGAATTGTCAGGGTTTTATCTTCTCTTATTTTACCGTTTTTTCATTCAATCCTTTTAAAATAAAAATAAAAATGTAGGCCTACTCACGATTCTCTGGTCTTTTCAAGATTCCCGTCAACCGTCGGATCCCAGCCTGCGAGGGAGAGACCAGTCCCGGAAACGGGTCTTAGTGCTGTGGCCACAGACTTTCCTGGTTCCCTCCTCGCGTGCTGGAATCGTCGGGTATCTTGGGATCCGGTTCTGAAGGACCAAGTAAATGTTAGGTTCAAACCCTTAACATTTGTAAATATGAAACACCTGAAATGAAAGACACAGAGAATCCTTAATTAAGTTTCAAACCGGCTTGGAGAGCGGATGGGGAGAACCGTCAGCTACCATTTTCCCCACTCGTTCTAAACGATGTAATAGCCATAAGTCATATTTATTGGAGGATTTTCCCTGATAACAATTATCTCTATCCGCTAAAGGGAAAAGGGGGCGTACCCGGATAGAGATTAATTCATTCACACACACACACACACACACACAAACACACGAACACACTAGCCAGGCTGCGCCCTCCTAGTGACGCAACACCTTCGGCGGCGCTGCAGATCGAATCTCGATTGCAAGTCTATGATAATCAGGCAACGAACACACAGTCCTTGGCCTGCCATGTGGAGACGCAACTCTGTTGTGTTTGGGCATTCCATTGTTCTGGTACAGATAAAGTCCTCGCACAGTCCAGTAATCTTCTGCAGCCTTGAACAGGAATTCTTGAATGTGAAAGGGCACATTTGTGCCACGGCAACATGTTTGCTTTCATATAGAATAAAATACAGTTCCAACATTACCGTATGTTATTGTTGATTTTTATGTCAAATAGCCACAGCTGGCAATGAATGTAAGTAAACAAAGAAATACTAGTGAGCAGTAGGCCTAAAGGCATCATCAGCAACAACAGAGCAGTAGGCCTAGTTATAATAAGGAGAGTAGGCTACTTTCGTGTATGTGGGTGGATAATATTGACATGTGTTTAAATAGCTTTTTCAGGTTATTGTGGAAGCTATTTGCTGACCCAGTATAAAATACTCTATTGGGCCTTCAAAGAGTTTTGTTTGTGATGCCACCATATTTTCTGTGTGCTTTATGAATTCCCAGAAAGCAATTCCTTCAGACCTTTGTGATCACATAATTAATTGCATCAATCCAGATGCATTTGATATTTCTCCTGAAATTAAATCAGGCCTTTAATCTGAAGGCAAATGGTTCATTTTCTAAGACCAGGATTTCAACATGATGGCGCATTAGTCAAAACCTATGACTTGCCAGCAATCAGATCTGTCCAAAGTGCTGCTGTCCTGTCCTTCCTTAATCACGGTGCATTAATTAGCATATCAACGATGAGCTCTGTCCTATGATGTGATGAATGGAACCAGCAGGTTCCCCTTTGTCATCCCCAAAACTGTAATAAATTAGCTATTTAACCTTATTAATCATAGGAGTGCAATGTCATTTGTAGCCCTTAGGGCAATGTCATACATGACAGTTTACCCCAACTCAATTAAGCAGCCGTAGCGGGCAGGACGAGGCAAGAGCTGTGGAGCTCAGGTGATTAAGAACTGCAGGCTACCCTCACTGCAAGTGACTCCGGCAGTGACCATGTACTGCTTGAAGGTTTCTTACTTTTAAATGGTATGTGTGTGTGTAGGCTAGATGTGATTACATTATGGTAGATAAGATTAGATTCTTTATTGTCCCATAGGGGTATTTGTTTTCCCATCAGACTGTTCAGTTCCATCAGGTTAGATCTTGTACACATCTCATTTGTTATACATATAGAGCTAGACACCGTTTTCACTCATAGACACATTAACATCCTCAGACATCCATATACAATACATACACACACATCTATTCATATACTCTCCAATATACACTCCTCTACATTCCTATATGGTAGGCTTACATGTAATCACGATGGGGCATTTTAAAACCTGCATGTGCTTTACATCCACATCACTGATGTCTGTAGTGCAGTGAGGTAGAAATGTTACATGTTAGAGAGATGCGGATTTTCTGGCTGTGTCCCTGGTGTTGTGTTTCATAACTCTGCTGTATCACACTGTATTAGCAGGCAGGAGAAGGAAGGCAGCGTTGCCTTTTGCACACGTATTGCGTCTTCATTTAGGCTGTTTATTACACATCTGTGTTGGATAAACAACCCTTTTTGTATTTAATTATTGTCCCTTTACTTTTGCATCTTTTTTTAATGCAACTCACTCTGAGTAATCGTTTGTTTTGTTAACAGGTAGTGCATGACATGACATGAGAATATCGATGTCAGTAATGCACATTAAAAAGGAGACTCATTCATTAGCTGGCATTACAGTGCACACCAACAATAACCCTTACAGATGTTCACGCATACAACTGTGCTGTAGTGTAGGGTGCCACTGAGGTTGTGCTGCAACCCAACCCAACCCAACAGGACTGTTCTTCTCCCCCACTCCTGCTTCACTTTGATTCAAAGGGTTTCATTTATGTTGCAGTCTGATGTTTGATGTTTGATATTGGATGTGCCTATGATGATGTGAACTGGGACTTGGCCAGCTGTCGGATCAGCATTATTATCTGCCTGCCTGTGAGTCGGAGGCAAATCAGACTCTGGGTCTCGGAGGTGATCCTGCTCTCTTCCTTGCACGCTGCTACAGGCAGGGAAGCTAACATGGTGGGGGCAAAGGGGTCAGGTGTCCTGGGCCCAGAGAGAAAGGGGGGGCAGGATAGGTTCCCCTATTACATTGTATGTATAGAGTGGGGGGCCATTTCAGATGACTTTGTCCTGGGCCTGGCCGAAGCTGTCAGCGGCCCTGGCTACAGGGATCGGCTGGCTTGGCAATCCTGTGCAATCGTGTGGGACCAGTGGTTCATCCTTGACTGGGACAAGGGAGTGGCTGTGGCATGGTTAGGTTTAGATATCGTATTTACAAGTTCACTACCACTTTATTTTCAAGTGAAGTCAAGTCGGCTTTATTGTCATTTCTTTACATGCATTGGTCATACAAAGAATTGAAATTACGTTTCTTACTTTCCCATACAGACATAGACATGCTTTAGGTAGGCTATATATACATAGACAGTAGCCTACACATACAGTACACCTATTACATAGAGTACCTATTACAATACACATTCAGACATTTAAGTGCAAGACTGGGCAACAGAATACATACATTTTGATGGATGCTTTATTTTCTACCCAGAAGAATTTTTTTCTGACCGTATGTGGACTGTGTTGATATTGATCGGCCAGAAAATCATGGCATTTATTATATTTGATGTAAAAATGACTTAAGGATTTGCAAAGTGCAAGTTAAATGTTCTGCGCAGCACAATCTGTAGGAGACATGATTGATCATACCTCGAAAGGCCTGCCTGTGAAGTGAGGATGGATGAAAGTGAACACACAATTTTGCTCTATGTTTTTGAGTGCCAATACATGGCATCAATCTCTTTTCATCATTCCCAAAGCCTTGTTTGCTTAAGGGAGCGTGCGTATAGAAAGACAGTTGGGTTCAGAACCATAAAAGTAATCATCCCAGCAAAATTAAAGTGGTTCGACAGGAGCTTTAGGCTAGTTTTGCAGTAATTGATTTTTTTTTTACCAGTTGCTTTAGAGACTATTGGGTCTGGTGCTGCAACTGATACACATTCTTGTATTTTTCTAACATCTTCTGGTTCAGTTGCACTTGAGACCCGTGAGTGGGGTGTGAGTGAATTGTAAAATTATCAGGGGAAGTGTGTAGTTTGGAGCTGAGCAGATGGGCAGTCACATGTCCCACTTGATATGTCTTAATACAGAGACTATAACATCACAGTAGTGCAAACAACACAGGCCACATCATTATGTTAAACAAACAGAAGGCTTTTATTTAATCTTTGAAAGGCTTGGTCACACAGGGCTTTACACGTATTACAGGGCTTATTACATTGATGTTAAGATAAGTTTTGACTTCAGTTGTTTCAACTATTTGACTGATATAGGCCCTGCTATTACATTTGAAGAAGGGTAACACTTTGTGGCTCATTGATGATTTCTAGTCCAGGACTCAAAGATAAAGTCTGGCATATAGTGGTCTGTTGTGTGACTTCATCTTTTATTTTTACTCCTGTCCTCCTCTTCTTTAGAATCGACAGTGTGGCGCCATCTTTGCAACGGATATCACTGGAACCAGTGGTGTAGTCTATGTAGAACGCGGGTATACGGAGTATACCCACTTCTAAATTTTAGGGGCTTCAGTATACCCACTTAAAATTGATTGATCCATTATTTTGAATGGCACAAATATATACAGTATACCCACTTCAAAAAATGCTCCAATATACAGTATACCCACTTCAAAAAAGTAGACTACACCGCTGACTGGAACTAGATGTCTGGCGTAAGTACAAAATATGGACTGATAAATGCTGCAAACAAAAATTCTAAATAATTTGTCAGTGTACAGAAGTGCAGTAAGTAGATGTTGTGGCACCTTGTAACTTGAAACGTGAATCCCTTGAAAACAGACTTATGAGCCTCAGTTGCAAAACATCAACCTAGAGGATGACATTTTTCAGGAATTCCCGCGGGTCCCGCGGGTCTTGCGGGATTCCTGCGGGATGGGAGTCAAAATTATAAAGATGAATGGGAGCGGGAATGAAAATGAACGTGAGCGGGAATGCCGCTTATTTTTTCTTTAAAAAACAAACAAAAAAAGCGTAGTTTTTTTGACGAAACAGGATTGGGGTTGATTTTGAGTGGGAGACATTATTTTCAGGAGTGGACGGGATGGGATTTGTTTTCTTTTACTCCAGGACGGGATGGGTTTTTTTTTCTGGGACCGGGATGGGACGGGAGTGAAAATCCACTCCCGTGTCATGCTCTACATCAGCCATCTCTTCATTCAGCCATTTTAAGTTTACATGTCCCTGGTTTTCCACTTTACTGTCTTCGATGAAGTTGATGGCACAGTGAGATGCAGTATTTAACTCCATCCAATCTGTTGAACCTCTTTAAAAAGTAACTGTGGCTCAGTTTTGATTGCCTGTAGAGTAGAACTACCCAATCTCCCGTCTTTTATGGCCAGGTAAATCTTATTAGTCTGTATTCATTTGACACTCATTTGATTTCTTGCTTTATGCGTTTAGCCATTGAAATTCTTCAGCTCTTAATAAATGTCTGGGTCTTAATTAAATGAAAAGACATTTTGCTTCCTGTCATTATTAGTACCATGGCCTTCAGCAGTGCGTTCTGCAGAGCTGTACCTAACTGAATAGCTTTGTAACTGAATAGCTTTGTAAATAGTGTAGTGAATTGAAATAACACGTGTATTACTTTTAATGAACATCATCTCATGCCTGTGCACAAACATATCTCCAAAGTCCTTGGATGATTTTGAATCATTACTGGCTGGCATTGCCCACAGGACCTAGGTTACCATGGCCAGGGTCCGGGGAACATGTCAGTGCCGCCATATTTGTCTCCACACACTATTATTTAACCTCCAGATTTGCCTGGACCATTCTTGTTGTCAGTATTGGGCGAGAGATAGCAGGGGAATACTCAGCATTGAGGGCATTGTAAACCTCTGCACTGGACCTTTGGCCACTCTCACACCTAATCTGCAGAGGCGCCACACTGCCAAGACACAGCAACTGTCTGGCCACAGGTTTTAGATTAAAATTGATTGCTGCAGTAACACAACAATGGCTGTATCTACGCCAACCTGACCACTGAATGAGCCAGCCAGTATAGCGTGGTCAATAAGATGTTTTGTTTCGTTGATGGTTTGGCCCTGTAGTTGAATATCACACATCTCCTGAGTCTGATTTCAGTTACTCGGCTGGATTAATTAAAAAGGCATTGATCCTAGTCTTTGTTCACAGTGTGGAGACAAAATAGATGAGCATGAGGTCTGGGAATATGAGGAGCTTGTTGCATGCATAAGGGAGTCATTAGAAGGAGAGACTTACAGCAGGGCTGGACTGGCCCTCTGGCATAGCGGGCATTTCCCGGTGGGCCCCGTACCCTTGTGGGCTTCTATTTTCAGAATTGTTACAAAAAAAAAAAAAATCTGAAAATAGGGGCCCACGAGGGTGCGGGGCCCACCGGGTTGCACTGTCTGTCTTCTCATAAGCTATGCCGTTTTTGTGGCACTTTGCATGCACTGAAAATTGGGGCCCACAAGGGTGCAGGGCCCACCGGTGAGTCAGTTCTGCGCTGCTAATTATGAGGGCCCCCTTTAAGCCAAAAGTGCCGGGGCCCTATTTCTCCCCCAGTCCAGTCCTGTCTTACAGTCATGGTGCTGTTGAATGTCATACCAACCACCATTAAATTGGAAGCACCCAGTAATTAGTGAATGACATTTCAAAGAGCGTTAAGTACACTATCGGGAATCGGAAGGTTTTGATAGCAAGACCGATGAAAACCTAATAGATGAAAAAAAAACTAAGCTGTTGCTGTAGTGTTTCTTTGTTGTATTTGCCCATCTGAAGAGATGACTTTGAACAATTACATGGTTGACATGATGTCATGAATGTAAATAAGCCACATCTGTATACATACCTAATCAAAGCCTAAATGCTTGATTTTCCTTCAGTTCTCAGGTGGTTTCTTCTCAGATGGTGTGTCTTTTGCTTCTGTGTCCACCGCCCAGACAGCAGTAGGCTACCCTGGAGAATGCCCATCATGTGTAGTGCCCAGGACCTGAGGGAAGATGGTAAGAACCACACAGAGACATTGAGAGGATATTGAAAACGTGTGCTCTCAGTGCTGCCACGACGGGTGGGGGTGTGACTTCTGTTATGAATAAATAGCTGGATCCAACATTCACTTGTTTATCTTGTGCCCATGAGTATACTAGATGCACCGTGATGAATGTGTTAGGTACGGTTAGGAATGTTTCACAATCAGAAATTGTTTCACAATCTTCATGCTTTTGTAGTCAGTCACACGAGTAACACTCACATGTATGCCTACATTTTTCTCTCGGGACTCCGATGTGGATTTTTGTCATATGCAGTAAACGAATAGCATTGCACATCAGGCTAATCTGTCAGAGCACTTACACAATAACAAGTAATGCCTTTCATGTTGAAGCAATGGCAGAATGCATAATTGTTGCTCTGTCAAGGAAAATGGTCTGTCTCAGCTATAAAACAGATTTTCATTATCAGACGACAATTTTCTCTCAAATGTTGTCCAGAGATATTTCATACTGTAGATTTGTCAACAGTTTATCCTCCAGGGACGCTCTGCCCGAGATGCAAGATGTAGACGCCGTCTTGAAGGATGATTATTTTTTGCTTCCTAAATTAGTTTTGCATGTCATCCAGATTTAGTGGTGCATGATGATGTCTTAATGGTAGGAGGACGGTATTGTGTGAAACCATCTAGCAGGCAATTGTGTTTACCATAGAAAACTGAGTCTTGATCCTGTCTTTTAAAGGTACAATAGCTGCCATGGTTCTTTCATAATATTGCTACTTATTGTTAAAAAGAGCATGCGAGAAAACATTACAATAAATATATCCTCAACTCATATTTAGAGCTCAAAGTACTATTTCCAAGAAAAGGGCACATACATGTAATTGCTTGTCATCCTTGCACAGCAACAGGTGTGAAGATATGTTTTCTGTCATTTGCTTTTCAAGATATTGTGAGGTAGGATAGTTCTACCAATTTTCAAACAAGTCTGTCTGAGGGTGGTCAAACGACAATGCAGCCTGTGCCATGATGTGGAATATGCAGCCTAATACAGTATATGTCAACCTGTTATAAATAAGTGTTATATACTGTATTTGCTGTTACCAGAACGGCAATGACTAAGTCGCAGTGTATTACTAAAGGCCCTGTGGTATGTCATAGTAGTGTAGTGCTATGGTAGTTAACTTTTCAATCAGTATTACAGCGCTCCACTGGTGGAACGGCGTACATTATTGGACTACGGGCAGGTTTTGATGAGGAGGGAAGGAGAGACCAGAAAGCTCTGGCATGAGCAAGGACTGTCAGTAAGCTCCCCTAAAAGCATCAGCTAATATAGGAATACGCTCAAATCTCAGATACCAACACCTCCCTCCACTTATATTTTAGGAAAACTCTATCAAGTCAGACCTGTAGCATTGTACAGATGCATCTTTGCATAGGATCTTGTCAGGGCCCAAGCACCAGGGTGTGCCCTACAGAAAGCCTTATTTATATATATTTTTAAAAACACAACATCAAGTAAGCACTGTCTGTCTTCTCGCAAGCTTTTCCTTTATTGTGGCACTTTACATGCACAAAAGCTTGTGAACATTTGATTGATATGATCTCTATATAGCCTATGGTACAATATTGGTCGGGCAGGCCAGATGGAGAGAGGCTGTGGGTGCACAGGTGCACCAACCCACAGGTGCACTTGAGTGAAGTAAGTAGGCCTAGCAACCATTAGTGAATTGCTTTTCTGTATAAAAGGCAATAGTGTGGCTTTCAATAACAATGATAACAAATATTTTATTAAAATGAACCTTTATCATTTGATGAAAGCAGTACAAGACATGATGAAAATGATGGCATGGTGATAACTATTTACACAATTACATTTGTACAAAGTAGATTAATAAAGCCAAAAAACTAATAAGACTAAAGTTTGCTAAACAACACAACAAAACAACACATTTTGCAGTAGGCTATTCTTGCATTTCAATTTTGGGGCAGTCAATGACCAACTGATTAAGCTCTGTGTGGTGATTTGTTGCTAGCAGGAGTAGCCTATAATATGTTGAACTAGAAATAAATCCATGATGTAAGTACAACACTAGTACTTGATTACATAGTTGTTACAACATTTATCATTGTAACTAATGATGACTTTTCTTTTGTTTTATTTCTACTTCTACTCTATACACCTCTAATCAGGAATGGCACTGTTGATTCTCACTCTAGAAACCAAGGAAAGCGTTGATGACTGACTTCCCGTTCCAAACTCATATACCATAGATCAGTATTTCTATATGTAGAGTCACAAATTGGGCAAAAAAACTAATTCCAAAAAAATGTGGGACAAACAATGTCTGTACACATTTCTACGGTCTCTCATAGAAGCCAGAGTAGTGGTTTACTTAAAGGTGGGGTTGCAGATATGACATCACGTTGGGGGAACTCCCCCAGGATTCTAAGGTTTTACATAGACTCCTATGAGCCTGCGGAACCCCTAACTGGGGCAGTTCCCCCAACGTGATGTCATACCTGCAACCCCACCTTTAACTGTGAAAACCCGCTGGTGGGTTGAGATTCCATAGAATTCCATTGTTTTTAGAATTCTACTGAGCACTGCTAATAAGGACTTCTGACATCCCAAAACCACATCATGTAAGGCAAATTCATGGCCATGCTTCTTCAGCATCTCACACATAGAGTACCGTATGAATGACCCTGGCTGCCTTATAACACTGTCACAGCAAAATACATAAAAAATAGAGTATGCATTTTTAACTTAACTTTTTCTAGCATTGTCGTGTTGTTCAAAATTATTAAAAAATAACTGTGACTAAAATAAAAGTAGTCTGTTCAGATTTACAGTTGAGTAAAATCTGACAACACTTAAAGTCTTGGGATGAGAGTAAAATGAATGAAAACATAAAACTTTCATGCAAAGATGAGACTAAAACTAAAATGAAAAAAATAGGCTGCCAAAAACTCCAGCTGCTTTTGTTGATTTTAAAAGACCAGTTTTTCTTCCATTATGGACCCATTCACTTTCTCCAAAACTGGAATTACACTCAAGAATCCTCCCCACTGCTGTCTCTCCAACAGACATAAAACTTGTTGAGGTGTTCATTAGGATTGGCAGGATTCTGATGCTGACATGGTGTGACATTCAACAGGAGCTATGAGGGCAACAGGGGTGTTTGCCCTTTGACCTCTGGAAAAGGAGGCTTGCCAAGTTTTCTCCCATTTTGACTAAACCATGCTGTCATCTCCCCTGTGTACTTTATCTCTGTGATATTGACACATTATTTTAAGTACCAACTACAACAGGGATTACTATAAGTATGTAAGTACTATAAGCATGTATTTTACTTCTTTAAGGAAGAATCCAATTTTATATTTTTTTAATGGTACAGGTCTGATGAGACTTATTGAATAACTCTTAACTTGTCGAAATAGCCGAAGTGCTACTGTCAGGTCTGACCGATTGGACAAAAAGATAGTGAAACTCAAATGGAATGTGGAAATGAGGCTCTTTCCCCAAAAGTGGAGGTCTCCTTAAACATTAATGACCAGGCTCAGTAAGCGGAATATTAAGCCACTCAGAAATACAGGAAATGTAGCCGTATCAAAATGGGTTTTAGTCATAGCTTTTGTGCCGTTCTAAAGTCAGTATTGTTAAACATCTATTTTTAATGAATCAGAATGATTATACGACTCTTTGTTATCACACAAAGTTTTCCATTCTGTTTGTTAGACAGTCTAGGGAAACTAGACATGTTTCACTGTTTGAGGTACAATTCACTGTCAGTATGAATCACACTGAATAATACAATTTAACACTTTCATATTTTTTTCCCCAACAACCTCTTTAATCTGTCAATCTACAATACAGTACTGCTGCTGTGCACTAATGCACTTCATATAATGTATGTATGTAAAGATTATAATAAGCTGCCAATGTACATCTTCCCTCAAGCAATTCCCTTTCCTCATTCCGTCATTTTGGGTAATGACATATAAGGTTCAATTACAATTCAGTTCTCAGTTATCTGTATAATATTCTTAATTCATTCAGTTATTCAGAGCTGAGCTTTCCTGTAAAAAAACATCAATATTGTTTATTTTCCAGCATATTTTCATAAAACAATCCAAGGGCAGTATGATGGCTTCCTTGTGGATTTGATGTATTGGAGAAGTGTCTCTTTCAATTATAATCATGGCTACGCATGTCAATTTTTGTCAACCGATACCATTGCCAAGCGGGCTCCATTGTGCATTATAAGAAGGCTTTGTGGATTTCATGCCCTCGTTTTTAATGAATGTCTGTATGCAGAGTTATACAATTTCTGTTAAGACTGGCAAAGATTAATTGCCCCTGTGGGTAAAGTGCTCGAGTATGCTGAGAGGGGCATGAATGATCATTTGTGATAACTTGAGTCGGGATAGATTAAGGATAGATTACATGCAAGTATTTCGAAGGGGGAAAGTTTATGGTAACTGTGGTTGTCATGATTCTATTAGACTAGTGTTTCTCAACGGGGGCGTTAGGAACCCTAGGGGGGGCGTTGGGAAGGCTACAACTGAGAGGGGGAGATAGCTGGAATTGGGGGGCATTAGCATGCTTTTCTTTTTTAATACTATGGTGGGCGTTGGAAGGCTTATGATGAGGTCAAGGGGGCATTGGGAGGCTTATGATGAGGTCCAGGGGGCGTTTATTCAAAAAAAAGTTGAGAACCACTGTATTAAACCTTTTGGGATCCTGCTCTTGCCCTGTCATAATGTAAACCCCAGTGCTCTTCACCTAATGATGGTGTAGAACAGTGGTTCTCAACAAGGGTGCCGGGGCACCCTGGGGTGCCGCGGGCCCCCCTCAGGGGTGCCGCGTAAACGTGGCTGATGAATAAATTATGTAATATAATACATATTTGTCTAAATTCATAAGTTAATGCTGTGGAATCAGTGGAATCTTTCATCTGCCATATACGCACAATAAAGCAAATATAGGTCGCCCCAGTCAGCTGCAACTTCGAACGTTGGTCGTGTGACGTCTCCAAATGTGTTACTTTTCTAAGCTTGTGTGGTATCGGATGCGATGCCATGTCACGGCTTGTTGGTTTGGGGTGCCTTGAAGTTTTTCATGAATTGAAAGGGTGCCTCGCCTAAACAAAAGGTTGAGAAACACTGGTGTAGAATGTCAGCAGATGCTAGCGCTTTACCGTTTTAAAAATGGACATGATGAGTAATTCTGCCACAATTACTAATGTCAGATGGATACAGCGGTTGCACTTTGATGAAAAGATATGACCTGGGGATCTAATGCATTTCTGACTGCCATGTTGAGACCTACTCTCGTGAACTACTGATCAAGTAGCCTTTCAAAATCATAATAAACGCTGTCCCTCAAGTATGTTGCTTTCAGTGCAATATGGCTATATTACAGGCTACATGACAGAATTGTCTACTAAGAGCAGATAGTATATTATACAGTATATCACGAAAGTGAGTACACCCCTCACAGTTTTTGCAGATTTGTGGGTATATCTTTTCATAGGAAAGCGTTACAGAAATTTCACTTTGACACAATGATTAGCGACCTTTTAACAACATATTTAACCGCTTAAATTTCTTGTTCACTCAGAAAAAAACATAATACAGCCATTAACTGTGAGGGGTGTATTCACTTTCATGATATATTATACAAACCCCAACTCCGATGAAGTTGGGACGTTTGGTAAACAGTGAATAAAATCAAAATGCTATAATTTTCAAAACATTCAATCTATTCATTAGATGGAGAATAGTGAAAAGACAACATATTAAGTGTTAAAACTGAGAAAAAATATTGTTTTGGGGGACATATGTACTCATTTCTAATTTGATAAATCCAACACGTCTCAAAAGAGTTGGGACGGGGACAATAAGTGGCAGCAAATGTCGAGGAAGACTAAAAACAAAACAAAAGACAACATTTAACAGTTAAATACATTAACCGATGAGATGATTTTATATAAAAAAACAGTGTTAATTCCTATCTTGGACATGATTTCACCAGCTTAAATGGTGGGTGTATTCCTTGTCATGTTTTGCAATGTTTTCCTTTCTGTAGTGCTTACAGTGTGACAGGTCTTGACCAAAAACCCACCATTTTATCACCTGCTGGTCCTTATGATGGAGCCAAACTGTTAAAACATAGTAGAGAATGCAATTTGACCTTACTATGTGGCAGTAATCGAAGATCTCCCTTCAAAATATAATGCATGAGTGGCTTTTCATGCTGTTTAAAACCCATTTATACCATTCAGCACTGTATTTAACTCTACAGATGAGTGAGAACATCTTAACCAATGCACTACTGCACCCGCATGCCATCATGGAGGCTGACTTTTGAAGCTAGCACTAACACAAGTTGGATGGTCCATTTTTACTGTAGCACAGGATGTGCAATGCTCTATTATTGTCAAAAAGAATGGACTTCTACAACTTCTGCTGACTTCTGTAAGCAAAGGACAGTTTCCCATGTCTTCTGTGTCTATTTCAAGTGAGCTCAGGTGCTTAGGAGAATGTTACACCCCTGTATCATTTTCATGCATTAAGCATTCTTAATATGGTAAATTTTCAATAGCTCTAGCACTCCAGGAATTAGAGTGAGACTACAGCCAATATATATTTCATGATGTCATGAACCTATACAATGATTTTATTAACAAAAATATGTCTTATATACACTCAATTGTGGTAAATCAAAGGGAATTCAAAAATGTATGTAATAACTATGGTAATTATTCCCTTTGCATCTTTAATTCTGAGTGACTCAGCCTCTCTGTGATGATCTTATACCTGGACACCTATATTGTCCGTCAGTACAATTCATTTTGAAATGTTCTTCTTTGTTGTTTTATCTTATTTGGATGTTTACTAAATTTCACTGATCACCGTCCCAACTCTTTTGAGACGTGTTGGATTTATCAAATTAGAAATGAGTACATATGTCCCCCAAAACAATATTTTTTCTCGGTTTTAACACTTAATATGTTGTCTTTTCACTATTCTCCATCTAATGAATAGATTGAATGTTTTGAAAATGATAGCATTTTGATTTTATTCACTGTTTACCAAACGTCCCAACTTCATCGGAGTTGGGGTTTGTACATGAACTGTGCTCATCTGTACTGGAGGGGGATGTGTGTCACGCACCTTATTGTGCATACATAACACACACATAACTGCTGGGCCTTCTGAATGACCAAGGGTAGCCTATATTAATCAAATAAATAATGGGTGTTGTGAAAGATGTGGCAATGGAAATGTGTATTCATTTAATGCACAACTCCTATCTGAATCATTCCAGCCTTGGTGTTTTTCATGTTTGCAGCGGCAGGCCTGCCGTGCCGACATGGGGGAGCAAATGGGTATGTTGTCCTGGGCCAAGGGAGATAGGGGGCCCAGAATTGGATCCCCATTTCATTGTATGTATTGGGTAGGGGGCCCTTTCAGATGGCTTTGTCCTGGGCCCTGCCAAAGCTGTCAGCGGCCCTGGCAGCGGATTGGGTCCCAAGCCTTCAAAATCCCTCTTTGCCCTGTATAATTCTGTAGGCCTCCATGGCCGTCTGGCCACTGGGTATCATATGAGATTATTGCAGATAATCCCATAATGTATCCTGTAATCAATCTAAATGTCTGCTCTCATTGGTGTGTTCACATGCATACCATTTTAATGTTAGCCCAATAGCCCGTAGTGTTCTTCTCCGACATTGCCTGTCCTGTTGACTAGTTATTTGGGCCTCATATCCACAGAGGCTCTGTGCAGTGTCCAAAATATGGCATCTTATGGAAAGAGCAGTTGCTCACTAATAGAAATATTATAGGTAGGCCTACACTGACTACATATTGTCAGTTTTCTTTTCAACCAGTATTATGCCAGAAGCAATAGTCTGTCATGTGTTAAAAGTTTTCATTATTAACATTGCGCTGTTTTATGGCTTCATCTCTCTTTCTATGACTGGTTTGGTTTGCTTATTTATCCTGTTTGAAAGGGAATTGTCTTAGTTGGTAGACAAGGTGGTAGCCTACAAGTGACGGGGGCGTAGGTAACATAACATCGTGTCGTCGGCTATAGAGCTTGCTCCGTGGATTTCTGTGCCAGTGATAACAGTCGGCGTATGAAAGCGCACCACCCTATATATCCACAGAACCCGAGACTCCGCTCCACATTTTCTCTCTGTTAACACCCAATACCCGGACAGACGTATTCTCGCCTTGTGCGCTTCCACTTCTCTCCCAGCGCCGTGAGCAAGGACTCCTTCAGCGGGTGGAAGTTTTCCCGAGCACAACGTTTAAAGCGCACAGCCAGATAGGTTCATGTGGCGGCACCCCAGCCTCGGCGTAGTATTTTCGGCCAAAAAGTGGGATCCTCCACCACCACGGGCTCTTCCAAGTCTGCTTCTGCTACTGTTTTGAAAGGGGGAACATGTTCTTGTTTGCTCCGTTTTGTTGAGAAGAGGTAACGAGCGCTCATCTTATCCAGTACCTCCGGATGTACTGCAGTGTGAATACCCAGAGCCGGTAGCTACTGTGACGCGGAGTGAAGGAGTACGACTGGAAAGTGCACCATGTTGAGATTACGCACCGCTGTCCTGTGCGCTTTCTCTTTCCTCTCTTTCACAGTGGAAGCAGATGTCAAAACTCAAAACTGCAGTCTGGTCAGAGACGCTTACATCGCCAAAGGCTTCACCGTTACTAATGTCCCTTACCAGGAACTCTCAGGTGAGCACGAAATGTAAACGTTGTGTGCTACCTGTCAATCGCATGTCCGGTGTGTGTTTAGGGGCTGTTGAAGAAGCACATGGTTAAAGTTGTGGTACTGCTGCCATCGGGGACACAGCTGAGGGGGGAGGTAAACTTTGCTATCGTTTTTAGACTATCATATAGCCTACGTTCCATCTTTTGTAATTGGCACCTTGTTTTCGGATCGATTTGTAAAAGATCCTGCAATCAATTACACTGCAGCAGCTTGTGATCTGCTCGCAGCTTTATCTCTTTATCAATAATAATTTTGCAACACCTGTGCAGGCAGGCACGCAGAATGGAGAGAGAACTACTAGCTGCAAAATGAGACAAAAAGAAAGAATTGTAACAATATGATCTGATGAGATGGCCTTAACCTTCTCTGGGCTGGCTAGTCTGGTGGTGTGTCATTCTAAAATGTGAACTACGCTTCATCATTTAGGTACAATTTCACCTGATATATGTAGGCCCATGCCGTCTTGTTGCAGCTTTGCAGAAACACAGTTATGAATAGGAAAGTCACTATTAGATATGATTTGGATATATAGTCTATATAATAGCCTACATGCGTTTCATTGGGAAGTACACTGCACCAGAAATAGGTTTGACTAACTTAGCAGAAGAATTGGACAATTGACATTGCCCAAATACAATGAAAACACTGTTACTGTTATCTGAATCCAGAATTGTCTGTGTTACAACCATCATCAGGGTGTGCATATCGCTGGGAAGATAAACCGCTGGCTTTGAGTCCATTATTTATGAGCTTGTGTTCAGTGTGACAGCTTTTATTGGATTCATAAAAAGACAAACATTTTTTGTCTGTGCCAACATTGTTTGCAGCATGACTCAAGTATCAATCATTTGTGTGTTTTAGATTACACAGATTTTTAACCTGTTGCTTTGGATAGGATGGTCAAATTTAATAGGATCTAAACTGCACCTGCGCACTCATGTTGTGCATTGTATTCTTTGTGGCAAGAGAGGGTGTGTGTGAGAGAGAGAGAGTGTGTGTGTGTGTGTGTGTGTGTGTGTGTGTGTGTGTGTGTGTGTGTGTGTGTGTGTGTGTGTGTGTGTGTGTGTGTGTGTGTGTGTGTGTGTGTGTGTGTGTGTGTGTGAGGGTGGGTCGGTGGTTGTATTATGCACACATGCCTGCCATATGTGTTAAAAACGTGTATGAAAATCCTTTTGTTGACATGTTTTGACTTCTCCGAATGTTCTTTGCTCAGGCCAAAGTGTAATTACATTGATATTTCTGGGCGTCCCATTTACTATTCATCATAGGCCCATATAGTCAGCCTGCCAGAGTTAGAGGAGAGCGTTGTGCAGGGCACTGCAGGCATTAAAATGCTCATTACACATTCGCTGTTAAAACCCACTTTATGGAGATGAAGAAAATGACACCCCTCTCATGACCTACTCACCACAAGCATTGTCTTTAGTTTATTAAGTGATTTGGTGGTGGTCAGTTTAAAATTGTTCTCAGGGGTGGAGTTCTCAATTTGTGGGTAGAGTGGTATCGCTTTGTTTTACAGGGGCAGAGTGACTCTCCCTTTTTTAAACCATATTTTATGACTGCTATGATTTTTTTGCCCAGTGCAAGTGGTATTTCATGTCATTAAATGTGCCATTCAGAGCATAGCTATGTTGGTTTTAGTCAGTAAGCCCACTGTGAGGCTGTGAGTTCTGTGGGGCCAAGATTTGAAAAAAAAAAAAAACTTTGGTTCTTCATATTGGAATAGGACAAAGTCCTGCCATATTAGCTGTTAAATGTATAGTAAGTGCCATGTGAGGTAAAATACATGTGGTTATGTATGTCATAGATGTATTCATCATGTCATCTGCAGACATTTGTTAGACCAACTCTTGACTGGGTTAAAAATACATTATATTTACAATATAGTTTTATATTGCTTCTGATAGTAAAAGTGATGTTGGCCATGTTCAAGTCAAGTGTAGTTAGCTTTTATTGTCAGTTTCTTCATATGCACAGGTCATACAAGGAAATTGAAATTACGATTCTCTCTCTATACCATGAAAGGACATAGACATACACAGGATTGACATTTAAAGACTGATATCAAAGTGCAAGACATGACAAGTAACAGTGATGGACCAATAACAGTTAAGTTCACTAGTAGTAGTTGCTTCGAGTGTTGTTTCTGGTCTCTGGTCTGTTCTCAGGCTGTGTCAAGCTGCACCTGGACGTGGTTCAGCTTCTGTATTGCAGCATCTTGGCATAAACACGTTTTATTACCAAAACAAAACAATTCTTTACGACCTCTAAAATGGCACTAAATTGGAGCCCACCTCTTCCAAGCTTACTCACATAGTGGGCCCCAGTATGGAGCGATCCTGCTAATCAAACAAACTGCATTTTATATCTTATAAAAAATACTTTATCTCAAAAGTGCGAAGTGTGAGTTTTTACATTTCATGTAATCAGTGCGGTGCATGTGGTTCTGAGGTTATGGCGGTAGTCGTATGGCAGGCATGGTTGCTATTAGGTGGCAAAGGTGTAGGTTTGGCTTTGAAAGTGGTGGGGACATTACTATGGCAAATTGTCCCGGTTAGCTATTTCTGTATTATATTTGTGAAAAAGTGGTATGGACATGTCCCCACCATCCCCACCACCCATGGGTGGTGTGATTAACTGATGGGGAGAAGCACTATGAGTTGGTAGGGGAACATGATTTTTGTGCGTTTTCTGTGTGTAGTGACATTGTGCTGCGTGTGGCAGAATAAGAGTGTGCCAAGTCTGTCGCAGCCACTGAAAACATTTGATTAGTTTTGCTAAAACATAGCTTATAATCAAAGTCTCCCATTAAACCTTAATTTTTTTCTGTAAAGTGCACTTTAAAAAATAAGCAGATAAAATAAGCCTGAGTGTCGCTTGGCTAGAAGCTGTGACTCGTTTCTTGCTTTTTCTTTTTATAATTCAGCTGGCAGGTCTGGTGGGGGCGTAGTGAGGTGAGGTGTGGGTATATAGCTGAAGTGCCTCCAAAAGAATTTGAATGGACGTTTGATCTCCCCAACAGGGTCTGGGTATCTGGGGTGAGTGGCGCTTGATTCAGCCAGGTCAGATTGAATGTCACAGCGGTGTCAGCATTATTGACAGCCCCCGTCACTGCTTTGAGCCGCTGGAAGAAAGGCCAGGTGGCATGGTAATGCCTGGGAACGTGGCGTTTGCATTCAGAGAAGGCCCTTGTTGTTCTGCTTGTCAGCAACCTCTGTGGAGAGGGGCTGAATAGCTCATTGAGCCTGCAAACAGAAAGAGAGAGAGAGAGAAGGGGGGGAGTGAGAGAGAGAGAGAGAGAGAGAGAGAGAGAGAGAGAGAGAGAGAGAGAGCGAGCGAAAGAGAGAGAGCGAAAGAGAGAGAGAGAGAGAGAGGTTGGCTCTTGGCCTCCTGCGAGTTTTTGGACTATGTCTGCAGAGCTAAAAATGTCCAGCGCTCCTAAGACTGCTGGGCGGCACTCTTGTCCATATATTTAAACAAACATGTCTGTGGGCCCATTACATACCAGTGTCCCGTAGCCAGACATGTGATTGACATGGTGAAAGTCAAGCCCAGCGCGACAGACAGACAGACAGACAGACAGACCAACAGACAGACAGACAGACAGACAGACAGACAGACCAACAGACAGACAGACAGACACACACACAGATAGACACACACACACACACACACACAGATAGACAGACTGACAGACAGACCGACAGATAGACACACACACAGACAGACAGACCGACAGACAGACAGACAGACAGACAGACGGACGGTGTGTGCGGCTCCCAGTTCTCTGAACTGTTTTAACTGAATTAACCGACTCGAGTCTGATTCTGGATGGAGATGTTTGCCGGCTGGGATCATGTGTGCCGGTCGGGTCGGGTCGGTCGGGCAGCGCCAAGTCCTCGGCTAGGCTGTGGCGCGGTGGCGGGCCCAGCTGGACCCTATCATTTCATGTCCTTCGCAGCCTGCTGAGCCCTGGCCATGGCGGAGGACAGAAATAAACGCTGTTGACATTTTACAAGCTCCTTGACTGCGTACGCTTCCTGGCAAATCATCTCAGCCGGTGAATGCGATGTGCTGTAATGTGTCTGCTCTTCTTCTGAGAGCGCTGTCCGAGACTTGAGCTGTAGAAAAAATGGGCATGGATCTGTAGACAGTGAGAATGGCAGTGCTAACAGTTTGCTCTGACTAACCATCACAAGTGTTATTCTAAGGTTACAGCGCAAGTTTATCCTTACTCTGCACAAGTGCAGCTCTGCTGTTGATTCCAGTAAGGCATGCCGATCCCAATTAAGGTGTGCATCATGAGGTGTAAAAGTGTAAATGTCTTCACGAGGTCTCCATGCATTTATATATATTTGGGTCTTCATCAGACAGCAAGGAGTTGAAGTACCAACAGTTGTAATAACAGAGCCGCAGAGCTTGTATTTAAAGTCTTTTGGTTAATGTGAAGTTTGTAAGTATGCACACATAC
>NC_085869.1:17888676-17928676 GCF_034702125.1 Engraulis encrasicolus
AGTAACGGTGTGCCTTGCCCTGTCCTTCAAACAGTAAACTGCTTATAAAGTAGGCCATCGGTCACAGTGTTGATAAGGTGCTCTCACAAGGCCTAAAAAGAGGGCCTTCTGTCTCTATTTTTCATTTCCAACAGATATGCATTCTATTATGCTTATAAATGGTAAATGGTAAATGGACTGCATTTATATAGTGCCTTTTCACGCCTTCAAACACTCAAAGCACTTTACATTCTATGCCTCACATTCACCCATTCACACTCACATTCACACTCCGATGGCAGTGGCTGCCACGCAGGGTACCACCAGGAGCAACTTGGGGTTAAGTAGGCTATCTTGCTCAAGGACACATCGATGCGGGTCAGACAGAGCGAGGCTCGAACCTGGAACATTTTGATTGCCAAACGGCTCCTCTACCACGGCTTAAAATATTCCCTTTAATATTAACCCTCACTAAAACACTGTTGTTGAATTGCCATAACTATTATTTTGTACACTGTGACAATTCTTAGCACTCTAAATGTTCTTTGCTTTTTAAACGGGGCTGTTAGGGATTCAACTGGACTGAATCGACCAGTGCTGCCAGATTGGACGGTTTCCCACCCAATTGGGCTGCTTTGGATGGCATTTAGCAGATAAAACCACCCAATTTTTGGCCATAGACATCAATAGAATTGGGTGGGATTTAGTGCTTCTAGGTGGGTTTTGAGCATTTTTGGGGCTGGAAATCATCTGGCAACCCTGGCATCAACATGTCTAAATTCACACAATTAACACAAACTCACCTCCATGCTGTGCCTGTGCACCTCTAAACATGCTAACACTCCATACCTTACATTAATGAAATCGCACAGACAACAGTAAACAACAGAATAATGGAGCTAGCCTCAATGTCACCAAAAAATGTGAATACGGTGTAATATATAAATAACAATGTTTGTCGCAAATTGCCCTTGGCATTACATAGACCGTGAGGTAGCCAAAGTAACCTAAGTCAAATAGCTATGTAGCCTATGTTACTGTCTATTACAGTATTTTATAATGACTGAATAAATAATTACAAGTATATAAATTAATCTACAAAATGACATAATGTTAAATGAGACGGTACGGACCAGCTATGGGGTAGCGTGGAAAAATGCAATACCGTAAGGGCCTGTAAGTGTTTATCAAGTGCAATTGCTACCACACGGTGTCTGTCATGCACCTGTGTACCATCTAACTATCGGGAGTTCACAATCAGTCACAAACATTAATAAATGGAACAGAAACCAGACAGACTTACTAGTTGCCGGATAAAATAAATGTTGTCCACCTGTGTAACAGCAGAGCATCTGAGCTTCACTATTCACATTAAAAATAGATTGCAGATGAGAATGTAGGTGCTAAGCCTTCCCTTCACATCATTCTTTGCAGTGTTCTCATACCTTCATTTAGAAAAAATAATATTTTTGGGGCTTTTTGCCTTTATTTGATAGGACAGTGAAGACAGTGACAGGAAGCAGTGGGGAGAGAGAGATGGGGAAGGGTCGGCAAAGGATCCGGGTCGGAATCGAACCCGGTTCAGCCGCGCAGCAGACGCCACGGCTGGGTCATACCTGCATTTTTTAGTTGTTTTTGCCTTTTGTTCTCAGCAGATAATTACATGCAGTGGTGTCAATCCCAGATTTAGAAATTGAATAATTTTCTCTACCGGTCTGTGTTAATAGGCCCCCAAATCCTCACACGGACAGACTGGCTGATTAGTGCGACCGACCACCTCTGTTAACCACACAGGCAGACATGCCAAACAGTGGTGTAGTCTATGTAGAACGTGGGTGTACGCACCCGCAGTATACCCACCTGAAAACGTGAAGGATTTCAGTATACCCACCTAAAATTGACGGATACAGTGTTTAGAATAGCTCAGTATACCCATCACAAAAATGGTCAAATATACAGTATACCCACCTCAAAAAAGTAGACCACTGATGCCAAATGTATTGCAGCCGTCCTGTTGCCCCCAGCACACCACACCCCAACCCCACACCCCTGCTCTCTGTCTCCTTGACTTTGAGGCTGGTCTTTGTTCAAAAAGATTTTTTTCTTGTCCGTACCGGCAAGAGAGAGCCATTAGGACATTTTTGCTTAGTTTGTCAAAAATGGTGCCGGTTTAAAGTTGCAGAATAACTAACTGTACATTTAACAGACATCAGCTAATCATTAAGTTTTGTGTTCCACGTTTCTTTTCTCAAAGTAAATAATATCACAGGCTATGTTTGTGTAATGCTTTGGCTGCAGTGTAGACTCTCAGGCTTATGAAATGCTCGAGAACATCATCTCTTAAAAGGCACAGAGAAATGTGCATCATGTTTGTTATGTTACTGTGTTCTTATATTTTCGAGTATTAAGTATGGCCTTGTTTGCCATCTTAATTAGGTTTCTGGAAGGTGTGCTTAATCTGGAGCCAGATGGGCATTTTGTGTGGAGTTTTTCAGATATTTATATACTGTGCACACAGTTGTAAGCAGCTGCTCTGTTTGTGTCTTCACCCAAGAGTGAGAAGAGTGACTCACAGTTTCTCAAAGTTGAATCACTGACTTGAATATTGTTACTGTATCCTTGAGTTGAATGCACTGTACGTTGCAAGTGTGCGTCTTAACATTGTACATTGCATAACATTGTAAAACTTTGCATATTTGTGAAGAGTCTGATTCATCCAGAGTGTGGCTGTAAGGAACTGGATTCCTTTGTAGCAGAGGTGTATATAGTAAAAGTTAGAGTAAGCTTACTTCTATTTCTACTTTAAACATTACTGTTTCTTAAAGCTTGAAACACAATTCATTCCCTTTACTTTTTTCCCTTTTTTCAACTTTATTTAGATAGGACAGTGAAGTGTGGGAAAGAGAGACAGGGGAGGATCAGGAAATGACCTTGGGTCGGGAATCGAACCCGGGTCCCCGGCGTTAAAGTGCAGTGCCCTACCGTTTGTGAAACGGCGGGGCTTGTCATTTCCTTTCCAAGAAGCATCCTCAGTTTCTGGTCTGGGGTGCATTTCTCGAAACCATAGTCGCTAACTACATTAGCTACTTTGTTGTTTGCAATGCAATTTCCCACTGGCAACTACAGAAGTTGCTAACAGGCTAACATTTACTCTTTCAAGAAACGCACCTCTGGTTTGGTGGTTCACTTTCTCTGATACTGCAGAGAAGGTGGGTGGGTGGCATCAAGGTTCTGTGCACATCCCGTACGTAGGCCTAGACTAGAGTATAGTTGAGGCACAGGGTCTCGAGTGTGATGAATACAAATGCTGTCTTTCATTAGATCCAGGGCAGGGATTCATCAGCTGTGGTAATGCAAGGGAGGTGTTGTCATCCGGAGACGATGACTGACAGCCCGCTTGATTGCAGACTAGTGCGACGTGCGGGATGTAATTTCAGCCTGAGATGTTGGCTTTTCGATGTGTGGCTGTTGATAAAACACTCAGCGCCGCCTGCACCAAGTCTCTGATTACCTGATGGTTTTTAGGGGGGAAAAGAAGTTTCTCCAGCATCGCAGTGAGTGAGAAATGTATCTGTGTGTGCCTACACACCAAGCCATCAATCTCCGAAGAAGCATTTGATTATACTGCCCACACTCGCATCATTCTATCTCTGTCTCGCTCATTATACACGCATTAACTGTGTCACGGCACGTTCGGCACTTGAACTGTTTGCCACACACACACACACACACACAGAGCTCGGAGTTGAATGCGGGAGTCTTACTGGCACTGCTGTGTGTCCTGATGGCTTTTCTGTTTAAGAAGACGCTTTTGCACACCTCTGTAGTTGGGCAGGTGCGTTGAGTTCAGATGCAAAACACCCTAAGTGACTTTTCAGAAAATACTCTTAAAGGGACACTGTGTGATATTTGTAGTTGTTTATTTCCAGAATTCATGCTGCCCATTCATTAATGTTACCTTTTTCATGAATACTTACCACCAGCATCAAATTCTAAGTTTTCATTTTGACTGGAAAAATTGCACTTTTCATACATGAAAAGGGGGATCTTCTCCATGGTCCGCCATTTTGAATTTCCAAAAAATAGCAATTTTTAGCTGCAAAAATGACTGCACTTGGACCATACTAGAAAATATTTGTTTAATACTCAGTAAACTTTCATTTAATGATCAAATTTGGCAATAGGCAGCCCAATTTCAAGAAGCAGCATAGTTGCAGTACCTTTTTTGACCATTTCCTGCACAGTGTCCCTTTAATTCATTTTTATTTAATACAAAGCTATCAAAATTGCATATTTTTAATTTTTATTTATGTAATATAACTATTTATATGTATTATCAAGTACATGAATGTAAAGCAAACCAACAACGGGGTTCCTTAAAAATATATAAGTGCAGGTCTTCAGAAATGGAGTTAGGGAGTTTTGCATCTGAACTCTTCAATATTATCCCAGTGGGGTTGTCATTCAAGTGTAAAGAAATCCTGCACACTGTCCATTCCACCAACAAACTTTAATACAACGTTTCGGTCTTTTAGGTAAAGAAGAAGAAGGCCGGATGACCGAAACGTTGTATTAAAGTTTGTTGGTGGAATGGAGAATGTGCGGGATTTCTGATGGCTTTTCTAACAGAGGGGAAGCAGAGAGAGACCGAGGGAGGGAGAGAGAGGTTGCATGTGGCCAGAACACATCTCTTTATTTCACCGTTACACTCTGCTTAGTACCGAATGACTCACCAGAGGCTCTGCTCTGTCGTCAGAGAGAGTAGAGAGAGAGAGGTTCCATTGGCCCATTGTTTCCTGGTTCTATTATGCCCCCCCTTAGGCAGACCTAGGCAGACCTAAGGACTGTTCTATTCATTGTAGGAGCATTATGACACGCCCCTTTAGGCAGACCGGAACCTGGTCACGTTAGGTGCCCATAGAAACCTATTATGTTGGCATATCTCTATATACTAATAGAATCTCTGCTGTCGTCTTGTATGGGGATATTAGCGAGGAGGAATAATGTCCCCTTCAGCGGTGGCTGAGCTGCCAGGGGTTTGCTCAGGATCAGAGACAGCTGCAGGTGACAATCACACACACTCCACACAGTAGCACACGGCACGCCAGCCAAGAGCGAACACACCAAGCCTTATTTGCATAGAGCTCTATTCAGGGCAGGCCTTTGGATCACACTACAGACTGTTTGTGTGCCAAGGAAGCGCCAAGATATGCATGTCGTGCCGTGTGTGCACCCACCTCCAACCCCTGACTCTGTTTTTGTTTATAGAGCGTTTCATCATCACATTTGTTTTATTTAACATTTATTTTGTACAGTCAATAGGGATTGACTTGTCTGTGAATGCACAGTAGGCTATTTACATTTCTGTGCTATGGAGTAGCGGCTATGGCGATAGGATGTTACGGCTGTCTGCAAACGTTGCGGTACTTGGGTATCTACAAATGTCACAATCTCACAACTGTTAACTCACACAAACCTGTCTGTGTATGCACATAAAAAAAGATAAGGTAAAGAGGTCTGTCCTGCAGTTTAGTTTTTTCTTGTTACACCCAAAAGATCTGTCTCAGTTCTCCATGTCCCCGTGTCTGCCATTTTCACTTTAACCTTGGGCAGAAAGGACAGCATGTTTTGGCAGAGCAAAAGTCCCCTGGAAGCACAGGCAGGGATGTTGATCTATGACAGACTAATTTTATGTGATGCTGTGCACTATCGAGACCGCTGAGGTTGCCTGTCGCCGGACTGTGGGTGGGTGTGCGGACGGGGCGGGGGGGGAGCTCTATGTGACTCTCCACTCTGGCCACTGCAGTCACACCCCCTCTGACCCGTAGGGAAGCAGAGACGCTCGGCTGGACTAGGCCGGCCACATCCTGCCCGCACGCCCACTCGGCACCTACGGGTAGGGGCCACCCTCGCCACAGGTGGAGATGGCACCCTGACAGAGATGAATATGTTGGCCGCTGAACTCAGGTCAGCCACCATTACTTTTTGACCAGATGGAACCTTCTCTTTTTTCTTTTTTTTTCTTTTTTCTTTTTCTTTTTCGGCCATCTCCTGGAGCTCAGGGGCACTGAGCTGTGGCACTATGGGCGTCTCAATTCTGAAAGCCACTTGTGTCTCGTAAACAAAATATGGACACGTCTTGCTGACATGAGCATTTTTTTTAATGTTGAATTGATATTACGTGTGCTATATTTGTAGGCAATGCTGGAACGTGATATACTCTACTCATATCATCGGAAAAGCATTTCTCAATAGCAGATATTATTTAGACATATAAAGAATCCTCTGAGAGACGGATAGCTTGGACTCTTGTGCATCACACTGGTAATGTATTAGATTGAAGATGTATGGCCCTACCGTGGCGCATATGGTAGGGCACTAGTTTGCTATGCGGTCCTTTGCCGACCATTCCCTGATATCTCTCTGCCCACTCACTTCCTGTCACTACCTTCACTATCCTGTGAAATAAAGGCGATAAAAAGCCTGCCCCCCCAAAAAAAATATTGATTGAAGATGTACTGTATGTAAATTGCTAATCACTTATTTGCCCGACTCCATCGCAGCACAGCATCAGTAATAGATGGACCTAGAATAGTGATGGTCTACCTTGAGGTGATAACTACAACCTAGTATCACATACCCAAATGCCTATTCTTTAGCCTACCTATTGAAAAAATCTATGTGTACAGGTGATTGTGATTTTGACAATAACATGAACTATTTATAAGCTTTTGAAACCAGATTGCTGATTGTTAGATGCATTTAGAATTAAAGCAGGACAAAGAAGGACGCTGTCTGTACAGCAGAGGATGCCATTAAGTCATTAAAAGGAGAATAGAAGACATGCACACATGTGGAAGCTAATGTTTGATAGAGAGTCAGAGCACGAGTAAGCAGGAGACCCCAACAGGAAGCTGCCTGAAGGAGTTTCAGATTTTGCCTGGCTTTCTCTTATAGAACACAGGGAATGGGGATATTGATTGCTCTGAAAGCTTCTCTGATTTAGATTGATTGCATTTTTTTTTCAAGTGTGTTCTCAGCTAATTTAGTTTCTGGAGTTGAATAAGTGATTCAGATTCAGAGAACTGTTTTGCAACCGTCAGTCTTTGTTGGAAAACATTGAGCTGTACAGAGCTGATATTTTCCTTCGATTTTTTTTTTTTTTAAATGTCAGAATAATAGTTTTTTTTATTTTGTTTTTATGTCGGCTGCAAGTGTAATGGAATATTTCCTGTGAGCACCTCAGACAAAATGTTATATGATATTGACATACATTCACACATTAAAACACTGTTTTCAATTATATCAACAGAGAAAGATAATGACAACACATCATTTAAAAAAATATATTTTTGACAATGGATGTGTAGCGTTTTGGAAAAGAGTTCTTTATTTCTTGTGTGCATCTCAGAAGACAAAATGTATGCTCGATCATTTGCTCTCTTGGTTTGAAATGATGAGCAGAGACTCGTTCTCCCTGGAGGTCTACTGCTGCTGTAAGGCACAGCCCAGAGCAGCGGCTTTTGAACAGCTGCCAGATGTGTTCTTTTAGACAAATGTTCTGCTTGTTGTCATTGAGTAGTACGAGAATAAATGGGGGTCATCCATTTTGTCATTTTCAGGTGAGCATCTGCGCATATGCGCCTCCCAGGAGAAGACCTGCTGCTCGGCAGACATGGAGGACGACTTCAACCAGCAGAGTAAAGCTGACTTTGAGAATATGCTGGACGAAACCAGCGAAGACCTGAGAGCCATGTTTGTGTCCAGACATAAAAGGTTTGATGGTAAGATGCAATATGAATTAGGACAAGTCATGCAGTGTAAATGATCACCCTTCACAATGTCAAAGCTTAGAAATACATTACATACACACATAATTATTTTCTAATGTAACGCATGTCGTGATTATGAGTCAGTGTAGGTTTGACGGTTAGATCAGATGCAAAGTGAATTAGGACTTCTTGCATTCAAGTCATGCAGTGTGAATGATCACCCTTCACATTTGTCACACAGCTTTGAAATACATTACATACACACGTAGTTCTCTTCTAATGTAACGTAATGCATGATTATGCGTCTATAGGTTTGACGGTAAGATCAGATGCAATGTGAATTAGGACTATTTGCAATCAAGTCATGCGGTGTAAATGATAACCCTTCACATTTATCACAGCTTTGAAATACATTGCTTACATACACACATAGTTCTCTTCTAATGTAACGCATGTCACAATTATGAGTCAGTGTATGGAATTTTATGAGTGTGATTGACAACCCACAAATGGCAGGCTATGCCGTGTTGCTCACTCCTTCCTCTTGCTAAAAGCAGCGTAAATCCAGTAAGTGTTGATGACTAGTCAGTCTTACAACTCGGAATTGAGTGGCTTGAGGTTACTTCTTTAAGTCAAGGTGCTTTATTTGGTACTGTTCCCACACCAGACTGAAAGAGCAGGGCTGATTTTCTGTGGGAAGGACAAGGTAGGAGGAAGGGCTTTAGAGTTCAGGGGTGTGCGTATGTCTTTGAAGGCTGCAACCTTGCTGAGATGTAGACTATGGGTGGTATGGCTTCAGGCTTCAAACTTTTTTTCCTCTCTATTTATTGAATATTTTCCTTAAGTGAAGTATACATACATATATGAATGTATACAATATACTAACAATGTTGACAGCAACCTCATTGCTTCTCAGAATACACTGTTATTATTAGAAACATCAAACAACCGCACCACCGAATGCACAAACACACTAAGTCTCACCAGATGTACATGTTATTTTATTAAGGGTTTGTTAGCACATCATAAAAGTTGCCTTTGAAGTTTCAACCGTACACATACACAAATCAATATTAAAACTGCCCTAAAGTAAGGCGCCACAAAAGCCTTGAACTGAAGCACTACTCCAGTAAAGGATCGGCATGGGATCCTGGCACTGCACTGCCATGCCGTGTTAGTGGGAAGAAGCCGTGCACCCTGGCTTCTAGTAGCAAATACAACTAGTTTGTTTGCTATGCAATGAGTAGTAAGAGATGTAGTCAAATGTCAAAAGAAAGTGAATAAAGAAGCACTCATCAGATTTCTTTTTTCATTTTTAATCGCCTCACATCAGGCGATTAAAAATGAAAAAAGAAATCTGATGAGTGCTTCTTTATTCACTTTCTTTTGAGATTTGAGTTCATTCATTGACGAAGTTAAGCACCCAGTGTAAAGTATAAGAAGACAAGGTGTTGAGTGCGCTTCCTGATCCTTCTAGTAAGAGATGTAGACCATAAAGTGCAGTAATCTTATAAATTCTTACTAAAGCATGGGTGGTTGTTACCCAGTTATATAGCCTGTTCTGAAATGTAGATTCTGTTACGCTGTTAGCTGCTAAATGTATTTATTTCTATGCTGTACTTCTAACTCATAGTTGCAAATAGGGTGGGAAATGCAGAATCCGTTACGCTGTTGGATGCTGAATATATTTATTTCTATACTGTACTTCTAACTCATAGTTAGAAATAGGGTGGGAAGAAGAGTCTTTAGCACTTATAGTGGGTTTTCTATAGATACGTGGTGATTTACCTGGCTGGAATAAAGTAGTCCGTGTTTATTTTAGGTCGCCTGTGGCACTGTGTAGTTAAAAACCCTTAATTACTTAACTTTGGCTGAAGGCTCCTGAAAATAAAACCTGACTGCAGCCTTCATCCAGCCAAAGTCAACACTGGCAGCTATAAGGACACTGTGCAGATGCTGGAGCCTAAGGACATGGACCTTTAGTTTTTAAAGTTCAACTTTTAGTTTTTGAATCTGTTTTTTTTTTTTCTTTTTTTTCCGGAATGTACTGCATGTGCATTAAGATTGAACCGTTTAGATTTAACTCTTAGGGCCATGTGGTGTGGATTTTTTTTCTCTCTGAAAAGTTCTTCTTTTTATCTGTTTGTGTATAAGATCCAGTAAGGAATGAATGCCTTCCAGCAACAAGATGCCAAAATGTGAAATACATCTCAGATGTAATATGTGCACCAAATGCCACGCTTCAGATTTTGTGCACTGTGCAAGAAGTAGGAATATTGCCGATTTTCCACAGTTGTCAGGTAGTAGTTGTGGGGTGGTGTGGGGTGGTGTGGTCTGGTGTGGAGGTGAACGGGGTGTCAGGCCGGTCTGGTCATGACTGAGTCTTGTCCAGCACTTAGGCAAATGGCTGGAGGCAAAGTGGAGCAGCACAGGGGCGAGAAAGGAGAGGAGAGGAGAAGAGAGGAGAAGACAGGACAGGAGGGGAGAGGAGAGGAGAGGAGAAGACAGGACAGGAGGGGAGAGGAGAGGAGAAGAGGAGGCGAGGAGAGGAGAGGAGAGGAGAGGAGGAGGAGAGGAGGAGAGGAGAGGAGGAGGCGAGGCTGCCACTCTGCATAATTTACTGGGTGTCAGGGTGGATGCTGTGTTGAGGCTCTGACACATGTTGTGCCATTCCATTCTGGACCTCCATGCTGAGCCGCTAGCAGATGATTCCTGTAATGGCGCTCCAAAGCAATATTACACGGTTGGTTCTGGACAAACCGCCGCCGCCACTGCTGCTCCACCCTTTGCCCCAATTCAAACATGTAACAGTCCGGCATGCTGAACTTTGAAATAAGCACCTTCAGTGCAATGCAGGGTGTATTAGCCAGGAGTCTGTGTGTGTGGTTGTGTTGCTGGCCTTGGCTTTTTTAAATGCAAGGACTCGGCTTGAGCCTCGTAACCATCAGTCTTTGGTCTCCTCAGTCGCTCCATGGTAATTTACATCCTTGAGTGATGCAGTGTTCAGAAGGACCCGACATGGCGGGTTGGTAACTGCATATTTCTCCATAAGTAATACACTTGTGTCATTTGTTGTCGTCGGAGATGTTTAGCGTTGGATTATCATCATTAATAGTGTATGTTTATGCGGCTTGTGCTCTACTAGACTTGGCTTTATTTGTTCAACTGTTCTCTTCGAGAGGCCAGTGTTGTAAATTTCTGTGTTATCGTGATTCGAGTGTTCTTCTGCTCCTCATTTGATAGGGGCAGAAGCAGACTGAAATCATATCTGGTCAATATCTGGGCATCCAGCAGCATTCTTTTGCACAAAAAAAACACAAGTCTGCCAGAGTATTAATTGTTTCATCACCCGGCGGTGTATTGATTTCCCGTGCTGCCCAGAATGTATTCAGCTGGTCTCTCCCACACAGTAGTCAACTGCATTTTCTTTCTCTCTTTTTTTTCTTTTTTTTGGTGAGTAGCTTGAGCTTGTGATCCTTACCGTTTCTGACAGGGAGGCCCACGCATACCTGACTCCAATGTGCAAAGGCCAGCGCAATGACACCCAGGCTACCTTTTATTTTGACAACCAGGCTACCTTTATTTTGGGGCCAGGAAGCTACTTCTTCATCTGGAGCCAGGGGTGCCTTTGATTTTTCTGTGTGTGTGTGTGTGTGTGTGTGTGTGTGTGTGTGTGTGTGTGTGTGTGTGTGTGTGTGTGTGTGTGTGTGTGTGTGTGTGTGTGTGCATACTGTACTGTATACTGCACACACTGTTGCCTTAGCGAGAGCTGTACAGCTCCGGGGGCTGGAGGCCCGGCTGGTGCGTGTGGTTTGCTCGTGTTGTGTGGCTGGCGGTGTTGCCCTGCTCAGGGCCGCTGACAGCTTTTGCAGGGCCCAGGACAAAGTCATCTGAAAGGGCCCCCTACCCAATACACACAATGTAATGGAGACCCAATTCTGGGCCCTTTATCTCCCTGGGCCCGGGACAACATACCCCTTTGTCGTCGACCCCCACCTGCCTGCCTGCGCTTTTGGTGTTACTATTGAGAGCAGTGGCCTGGATGATGAGCTGGCTGCGCGCTTGACACGCTGCCCGCCCGAGATGACTGCCTGATATGTGTCAAGCATATCTGACAGATGAAAAGCCACGTGCATGTGCTGTCCTGTCTGTCTGTCTGTCTGGGAAAAGTGACTCTGAAATGTCATATGCTTGGTTGGCTGCCTGCTCTGCTTCACATTTGGCACTATGAAATATTGTCTGATGCACACACACACACACACACACACACACACACACACACACACACACACACACACACACACACACACACACACACACACACACACACACACACACACACACACACACACACACACACACACACTTCTGTCCACAAGAGGTTGTTCCTTCCTTGCTCAGTTGTAAACTCTTGTAGATTATTAGAGATTGTGGCATGCATGCCTCACCCTGCTGCTACTAGTGCTATCAGGCACACCACAAACACGACACAGTGTTCCCTTCCCCTTCAGCAAGACAGACGGAGGGGGTGCAAGCCTCATGATAAAATAACTCCCTGATTGACAAGAGCTCCAGGATCCCTCCTGCCCCCCCCCTTCACCCGCCGCCCCCCCTCACCCACTGCCACCCTGCACCCCTGACAGGAAAAGTGAGGGTTTCGTGCAGAGGCATTAAAGATAGAAAAGGAAGTCATGCATACCAAAAAAAAGAGAAAAAAGCAGCATGCCCTAAATCCTGAAGTGAAATGTGCTACTCTACTCGGGGGTAGCAGACACACACACACACACACACACACACACACACACACACACACACACACACACACACACACACACACACACACACACACACACACACACACACACACACACACACACACACACACACACACACACACACACACACACACACACACACACACACACACCTCTGCAGGCCGGCCTTAATCCTACAGGATGGGGCCCGGGCGCTCGGTGGCAGCGAACAATATGGACAGCAGCGCCGGCAAGAGGCTTAGCTTAGCGCGCCGCGGAGGTGATCCCCACTGCACTGTAGGCTGGGTGCCTAAGTAAACAGTGCGCTCGCTGGCTGTGAAGAGAGTAGTGAGTGGTGACTCAATGGTGCCAGGCAATTGAAGTGCCCACGACACGACACGACACGGCTTCACGTGTTGCCACCAACGGCAACGGCTTTCTTGAAGCAGCGGTGTAAGCAATTGGAGTGCCCACGACACATAGTAATGGTGGGGTGGCGTCCGCGCCGATGTCTTATCCTGTGCGTATCGCTCGGTGCGTAATTCCAAGAGCAGTATGATAAAAAGGAAGAAAGGAGTCACACACTGGAGCTGGATGCAAAATCAAAAATTGTATTAAACAAAGCCGAAAAATGTAAATAAAACCGACAGACAGGGGACACGACACAACATGGCGTTATATGTTGCCACCAACTGCAGCGGCTTTCTCGAAGCACTGGTGTGGCTGGTGGCCTCCAGTTGCTGCAGTTACTTTCTTTTCAAATAAAGTATTTTTTAAGAGCAAATCAGTGCTTGTGAAGTAACCAAAACGTGAAACATGTCATCATGCTGGGTTACTACCAAGCTGCCATCTATCACAGAGATGGTGGTATCTCATTTAAAGGTGCACTGTATGAGATTTTTAGTAGTTTATTTCCAGAATTCATGCTGCCCATTCACAAATGTTACCTTTTTCCACGAATACTTACCACCACCATCAAATTCTTAAGTAGGCCTATTCATTATGACTGGGTAATTTTTCATAAATGGCATTTTTCATAAATGAAAAGGGGGATCTTCAAAATCTATTGAATTTCCAGAAATATACATTTTTAGCTGTAAATGTACTTTACTTTGGTCATTCTGGTAAATATTGGTTTATTTTTTAGTAAATATTCATGGAAAGTTCAGATTTGGCAATAAGCGGCACAATTTCAATGAGCAGCATAGTTGCAATACCTACTCTGGTCCTCCATCCTACACAGTGCACTTTTAACTGCAGTGGGCAGGTAATTTTGCTGAGGAGTTTGTATGAGTTCCTCAGAGCACAGGATATAAAGTGAAGAAGACATTTTTCAGAGCTACACGTGGCGAAATCCTATATTCAGAGGTCTCTAAATAATTAATTTTGTTATGTCCGTGCAGCCTGCAGGTGGAAGGCTGGTGGTATTAACACATTATTTTAAAACATGCTTTCCCATCAGGTGGAGGAGGAAGGAATAGCGTTTCTGATGTAGATGTCTTATGGAATACAACATGCATATTTTACAGCAGTTATTGCGAGGCAATATATACTGTATTAAGAATAATTGATGGCATTAAACAGTGGTGCTCTCTAGGGGAAGGTGGTGCCGTGAAAGTTACATTGCTGCATTAATCCTGTAAAATGTTTGAATTCCAAAAATCAGTCACCTTAATTAACCACTGGCTTTGCTGGAGTGATATTAATCATAAATAAATGCAGTGTGTCGTTGGCTATTGGAAAATTGAGGGTGTCGAGGTAATCACTCTCACTAGGAAAATCTTGAAAGTATCTTGCGATTTCGGCACCAGAGTTTTTATTATCTTTAGTGCGCACCCCCCCCCCCCAAACGCTTTGATGGCGGATCACAATATCGCGGAAGCTGCCTTGTATTAAATGTTCAGCAGCGTGACTTACTGCTGGTCAGATCTCCAGAGACGTGTCTGTAATTAACTGCAGCCTGCGGGGTCCTGCTTCACACTCACTCACTCCGCCATATTCACACACAGTAGGACCTCACTGGCGCTGCCAGTCCCCCGCACCCCCTCTGTTTATTCTCACAGACGCTTTTGAAGGTTACCATAAGATACCGGGGGTGTTTGGCAGTTGGAAATCAAATTCAGGCATATGTCTGCTGCTGCTGCTGCTGCGTTAGCTGTTCCTAATGATACCTATTTTCTGTCCTTCTCTGCCTCACCATCGGGAGAGATCCTTTCATTAGCTTTTGATGGTTGCGCCAGGTGATTGCTATCTTGAGCAGTTTAAAGTCATACTCCTTTGAAGAATTGAGCCCAGACAGGGTTGTGAACAAGGGATTTTTTTTGTAGGCATCGCTTGCTTCTGCCCTAATAATTCTTTTCATGTTTTAGCATTTTAAAATGGTTGATTTGATTTTATGTGGTTGACCTGAATAGGAGACAAATACATAATTTGGAACGCATCTGTATACTTCTTACCAGTTCCAGAGTGAAATCGCACTTAACCTACAGTGGGAATTACTTTACATTAAGTCCAGCTGTATCAACACATGATGAAACATATAAACTTTATATATATATATATATATATATATATATATATATATATATATGTTTATACATAGCCACAGTGATGACGATAATTTAATAAGCATCAAGCATTTAATTTGTGTGCCACTCCATCAAAGACAGCAATACAGAACCAAAATATTTTACTCCATAGAAGGTACCTGTTTCTGTGTTTTCCATGTATGTCAAATATAATGTTCCATTGTAATACAAGGTAATATGAGCGCCTTCACATTTAATGTGTAATTTTCAAATCAAAACATAATCAGAACACCAGATGTTTGTTTTAATCAGTTTGAAAACATACTGCATGAAATGATCTTATACACATGACGTAGATCTTTCTGTGAGTACTGGATATGTCTACTGTACGTTCTATGATGTTTCAATAACAGTTGGAAGCATTGCAATAACTCATAACTCATGTTCTACCTCTTTGCCCGCAGAGTTTTTCTTGGAGCTTCTGAACAACACAGAGAGGTCTTTGAACGAGATGTTTGAACGGACATATGGCAAGCCCTACATGCAGAATGTGGAGGTTTTTCAGAACTTGTTTGCGGAGCTGAAGCGCTACTACAAGGGTGGCAACGTCAACTTGGAGGAAATGCTTAATGACTTTTGGACGCGGCTGCTGGAACGCATGTTCAAGCTGCTCAACTCCCAGTACCTGATCACAGAGGACTATCTGGAATGTATCAACAAGTACATGGACCAGCTCAAACCCTTTGGAGACGTGCCCAAGAAACTCAAGTCCCAGGTCAACAGGGCGTTCATTGCCGCCCGCACCTTCGTCCAGGGCCTCACAGTCGGGCGAGAGGTGGCCAACAGGGTGTCTAAGGTAGGCCATGCTGACTTTTTACTTTGATGCACAGAATTTTTTAAATTAAAATTGAAACCATCGTAATATAAAACAAGCCGTGCAGAAATGAAAGCTTAGAGGTTTATTCGAGTGTGTACACAAATAATGTATTTAGTTTTTCCAAGGCTGAATTGAACGGTGGATATGTGGAACAGTATAAGCTCCACATCACTCTTGTCAGATGAGATATGATTGCCAGGTTCATTTTCCATTTCCTGTCGGTGTGTGTGCTCTCATTCCCCAGGGGAGGGAGCAGGGCTGGACTGGGGGAGAAATAGGGCCCGGGCACTTTTGGCTTAAAGGCCCCCCCCCCCCCTAATAATTAGGGGTGCAGAACTGACTCACCGCTGCGCCCCGAACCCTCGTGGGACCCTATTTTCAGAAATGTGGAAAAAAATATGCACATTTACATTTCTGAAAATAGGGGCCCTCGAGGGTGCAGGGCCCACCGGGAAATGCCCGGTATGCCAGATGGCCAGTCCAGCCTCGGGAGGGAGAGAGGTGGGAAAGACAGGGCAGCTAAAAAAAAAGCATGGCTGATTTTCAGCATGTGCAAACACACTGAAGGTCACCATTGGCATTTCAGTTTGTTGTGTCCACTCCCAGAGGAGAAGGGACAGGCAGAAAGCGGCGCAAGTGTTCTGTGCAGGGAAGCCGACAGAGGGGGACAAAGGGGTCTGTTGATCCGGGCCCAGAATTGGGTTCTCATTACATTGTGTGTATTGGGTGGGGGGGGGGGGGCTTTCAGATGACTTTGTCCTGGGCCCAGTAAAAGCTGTCAGCGGCCCTGGTTCTGTTCTCCCCCACTTCACTTCCGGCTGACTCACCAGCTCTAGACTTCCCCATCCCGCCCATAAAGCACAACAGCATTACACTTGCATGGATTGACACTGAAGATGTCGTTTTTGAAACTGCTGTGATAGTGGCAGAAATCAAGTGCATTTTTTTTCATAGCAATACAGCTACTGCAAGGTGGGCACTGAGTATAGGGCTGCTGGATTATGAGAAAAATCAATATTGTGATTATTTCAGTAAATATTGATATCTCTATTTTTAGACCATATTTCTTTTAAAGACAAATAATTGTGATAAACAATTCACAATCTTCCCTCCTTTCAGCGGCGTGAGTGGAGGCGGGCCATAGAGAAACACACAGTGGTGTTCTGCATGAGTGTTGGGTAGCAAGTCTGCTCTGTGCTCGCAATGGCTCAAGTGGAGGGGAATGTATTGCACTTAGCGTAACCTACCATTTGGCAGTATAGAGAATATTAGTATATTGACAGCAATATTAATATCACAACATAAATTCAATATACTATTGCACAGCCCTAACTGAGCAAAATTTATAAATGCCTCTGCCCACCTAGAATTCACCCACTGAAACATTGGCCTTGAGATTGTCATAGCGACACCAGAGAGTTGTGCTCGTTTGAAGTTAAAGTTAAAGTAGCTGAATGCGGTGCGCTTCTTTTTCCCCCAGTTGCACTGGAATCACCAGGCTGGTAATAGGCACGTGCATTGCAAGATAAAAGGCACCGCTCCTATTACCCTCTTATGAACTACACACGGCGTTCAATGAGTTTGGCTATTCTCTTTCATCAGCCGAGTTCATTTCAATTTTGACATTATGTATTGTTCAATAATGGAATAATCTGCATTCCTCCACAGACACGATATTGGTTTCCTCATATGGGTCAGCTGTGTGTATGAAACAGGAAAGTTACAGGGGAATATAAAGAAACAGACAGTGGAGTGGTCAAATGATGCCAATTGCAGACATGAGATGAAATTTCACATTCAAAAAGGCCCTTGTGCATTATAAATGGCATTTTTGATGAAAGGCTGTAGGAGCAGATAGGATGATGTATGCAAATATTGAATAGGTGCTTATAGGTGGGACTCTACATTTACATGATAGAGGAGACGTCAGTGGGACGCTTGGGCCTGTGATAACTGTCTTCAGGTTTGCGATGTAGCTTATGTAAAGCAGCTTCATGTCTTTTATTATGAATTATATACTGGTGCGTATTAATTCAAGCCAAACTTTTAATTAACTGAAGTCATTAAAAGTGCAATCAAAGGGGACTGGCTCAAACATCGGTATACATTTAGAACTCTTTTACATTCCAGAATGCGACTATTCGTTCACAGTTTCATCAGTATAGTCAGTCAAATACTGCAAGTCGGTCATAACAATGTTAGTTTGGTACATGTGTATTGTCTTTTTAATTGATCTCAAACTAAGGGCAGAGAGTGCCAGCTGGCAGCTTGGGAGATGCTGTGGCCCTTTGCATCTTGACTGGCCTCATGACGGTAGTAATCACAGACCCGGACCTGTAGACCTGCTCTGAATGAACACCCATCTCCTCCGCATCCCCTACAGCACAAGGGGTAGTGTCTAATAATACGATCTGGTTGGATAGGGCCAGAAGCATGCAATTACAACATTACCTGCACTTCAACTGCTTCTGCCATGGCAACCTGCAGAATCACTCCTCAATCGATGGTATTCGGGATGAACAAGGTAGAGACAGACAGCTGAATTGAGCTATCTTGAGAATCTGTAAGCAATACAATTTTAATAACTTGTTACAGTACATTCAGCGCGATGTTGACTCATTATTGCCTAAATCCATTTGTAGTCACATGCTTGGCATGCCAGATAAAAGTCCTTTTTTTTCCTTCTTTCGTCGAACCGAAAATGGAGCTCTAAGAATAACCACAAATAATAATGTTCACTGCACACAAGGCTGTTCATAATGCAGAGGTGATGGAAAGAAATTCAGTTTGTGCACACACAGCCTGCACAGCCTCGAGCTGTGGCTTTATTCTCGCTTGTCATGTTGCCTAGGTAGCCACCGATATTGCCTCTCTGTTGCGTTTGCTACAGATGTCGCACATTACAAACAATGTCACTGAAGTTGCCTACTGTACACTGGCAAATGTTGAAAAGAAAAGAAAAATCACTTTTCAGCATTTGTTTGTGTCTGACTAACTTTTCTACCCCCACCCTCCATCATGGATACATCTGGACACCCATTGTATAGGATCACACAGCCTTGTGTGCTGTGCACCACACAATGTAGCCAAGCAACAGTGTGGGGGCATCATTTGATGTGAGAGAGCGATGCACACATCCGTCAGGACGTATTTATTTGATCCTTTCTTCAAATCTGTCTCTGAGGAGCTGGATGCTGTAGTTGTCTGCTCCCACTGAGCGGCTGTGCACTTGTGGACTAAGAAAGAGAGACATTAAAAGGGAAGGAGATAGGCTACACATTTATACTGGAGAAGCTACAGATTCAACTCAGACTGCCCCTTTCAACTGTACGTTCTTTCTCGGGTGGAAATTTCACAGAATTTTCATGTTGTGGTCTCTGTAATTCTCCAGTGTTGATGGTTATCTCCACTTTTGTTGGGTATTTTTGTTTATTGTTTAATGTTTTTTTACTTCAGCATGTAGGCGAGTGCATTTATGACTTAACCCCAAAAAAATTCTAACAAAAGGTTTCTCAGTGGTTTACAGTACTATCAGATGTACTTAACAACATACTAAAAATCTGCCAAAATCTGACTTCAGGAAAGGCCTCATTTTCAAGATGGCCGCCGCCGGGCCCTGAAATTGACTCGGGCTTTAAAATTGCATTGAAATGACCAGGAATAGTGGTGTTTGATGCATGTTTCAACCTTGTAATGTTGTAATTAGACTATGTCCTTGATATATATATGGTTATTAGTGCAGTTTGCTGTTAAAAAATCAATTTACAACTGTATGGTACTGTAATATTAGACAAATTTGGCCTAGCGGTTAGGCATAATAGTGCTAACCTCTTCTTTGTGTGCATTTTAGTTTTTTTTCCAATTATGATTATGTTTTACATTAATATACATGTTTTGCGTGTGCATGTTTTAAAATGTATTTGTTTATTTTATTTTGACAGTAATGATCAATGGTAAAAAGCAAGGAATCCATACATAGGATTCAAAATTTCACTTTTCACTGCCACCCGTGTAGACAAGACATGACAAACATTAAAAGTGCATGACATTATAACATCTATGTGCACAGGCACAACCAAAAATACATCTTAACTTATCTTAACCTATCCTAAGTACACAGCCACAACACACAAAATACCAAAACATTACAGTAACTATAAATAAATGAATCAAATTACACATATGCGTACAGTAGTCAGATCAGGTATTAGTACCAGTAAAAAATAAGAGATTGTGAGCACAAGACAGTTTATTATGTTCAAACAAAAGGGTAGTTCCTCGCGCTTCTGCTTTATCATCTGGTGCATCGAAGGGAGAGAGGCAGGAAATCTTCACTTGAAGGACAACACCGGAGCAGCACAGATGTATTTCTTTGTGTTTTTTATTCAAGTGCACAACATGACTAACGTTTCGATGGTTAGACCATCTTCATCAGAGTCCATGAGTGGAATGGAGAGAAGAGCCTAATTTTGTTTACAGTTTATTATGTATTTGTTTAGCACCACAGGTATACATAGTACAGTTGTATGTAGGAAAAGTCTTTTCTGGGGGGTCTGAGAGCAATTGTTCTTTGGAAAGATGCAGATTTTTCCGGCAGCCTGTTGGGTGCAGAGAAGAACTCAGCATCCTTACAGTCTGTTTGAGACTCTGGTGGTGCTAGAAGAGAAGCTTGTTGAGTGGCTTGCATCACTATTGTGATCACTTTGTGGGTGGTGTATCCAAACCCATTCAATATGGTTGTGACGAAGGGGAGTAGAGTTGCCCAGCCGAGAATCGAAACTGGACCCTCTGGGGTAGTAAACTGGGGCCCTGACCGCTACACCAAAGAGCCAGGCTCGTTGGTGTGACAGTCAGAACACACCCACAACCCTAGTGATGGTCACTCCATCACAATAGTAGCCAAGCTAAACCATACACTGTGCCACCAATGCAAAAAAGTGGAATCAAGTACAGTTTCCTAAATGGGCGAGAATTCCCTTTTAACTCCATTCATTCTCCTTGTCTCCTAAAGGGGCATGATACAGGTACACAAATGTGGTCTTAGAAATGTGGTCATGATGGCAAAGCACTTGCCTCGATTGTTCAGGAAGTTGAGACACTTCTTGACATGCAGTGTTGGTCCAGAATAGGTCATCATTGATGTCCAAACCGAGCCAGGCCATGCCTTGCTGATGACGCAACACCTTCAGTGTTGCTTCTAGTCAGGCCAAGTGCAATACAAATATAATTTCTGAGCTCCGGAAAAAAACGGCACTCCTCCTTGTTGGGAAGCATGCAACCATTAGCAAACCAAGGGGGTGGGTCGACCATGCCGTTTGGGAAATGTTGATTGTTATGCTCTTGGTCAGGCCAAGTCTTGAAGACATTTGAAAGTCAATGATAATCAGGCCAAACCCACATCTCATCTTTGTGCTGCTCAAATGGTGCTGCCTCTTTCCTGTAGTGTGCCTTGTCCCTCTTGATCGTCTGTGAACTTAACAAGATTGGAGTGGTACTGTAGGTTGACGTCTAGTCATTTATTAGCAGGGTGAAAAGCAGAAGGCTGAGCATGATTGTGCAAGCTGTGACTCCTGCCCTGCCTGTATCCCAGGGCAAGCAAGGGGCATGGACCAGGTGGGAGTACTGCATCCAAAGGGTAATTTATTGGTTGGACATCTTGCAAGGCCACTCCACTTGCGCCGTTTGGATAGCTACCGCAGCTCCTTTTACTTTGTGATCTCTGGCTCCATCAACTCTAAAACCAGCCGGGCCTTCTCTTGCTTGTATCTAAGTCCTACAGACTTAACTGGAAGATGAAGCAGATTCTTGCCAAAGAGTTATACATGCATTGGTAGCATCATAGCTTGAGTGCCTTTCACTGGGAGAATGACATAACTAGCAATTCAAGGTACTTCATAATGATGGCCACAGGTCACATTCATTTCAGCAGGATGGGGAATTCTCGGGCATCATGTTTAGCCAGCTACTATGATTTAGCCTGTTACTATGATGCTGCACAATATTTCAAGATCAAGTCAATCTGGTCAAACTGCTCATATCTGTGCTATTTCAGCGCTGCCCAAATTTTGGAAACTCAATGCACTTTGCTTGACACACACCATTAAGAATATGGCTCACACTTCAGCTTGGCCAGAGTCACGATGGAAGTCATGGATGAATTTCCTGTTTAATGTTTATTATATTTGAATTAAAAAAATAACACATTTTGTTCTAAATTCAAATTCTTCAGCACGACTGAAGAGTCCAGAGTTTAATATTATTGGGATCAGTATGATGTGGATAATTCTAAGTTAATTCCCAAAATATTATTTTAATTTACTTGGTCAAAACAAACATGAACCACCACTTTTCCTGGTCATTTCAAGGTCTTTATAAGGTCATCGGGCCTACATACAGTATAAATAAATATATATAATAAATAAATAAAATGTAAATACATACATATATTTAAAGTAAAGTGAAAATAATCACAAACAAAGGGGATAGCAGTACTTAGCTTACATACAGTATGCTAGAGCAGATTTGGCTAATATCACAGTAGGCTGCCATCAATCAAAACAAAATCAAAATGCATTTATAACCATTCATAATATCAGGGAAATATTCCTACAACATTACATGGTGAAACAAAAACATATCAAACACCTCTATTCCTGGTCATTTCAATGTTATTTTATGTCCACATTCATCTCTTGTCTATCCATACAGGAAGCAGTGAAAAGTGAAATTTTGAATCCTTCGTATGGATTCCTTGCTTTTTACCATTGATCATCACTGACAAAATAAAATAAATAAATACATTTTAAAACATGCACATGCAAAACATGTATATTAATGTAAAACATAATCATAATTGGGGAAAAAAACCTAAAATGCACACAAAGAAGAGGTTAGCGGTATTTAGCCTAACCGCTAGGCCAAATTTGTGTAATATTACAATACCATACAGTTGGAAATTTATTTTTTAACAGCAAACTGCACTAATAACCATATATATATATCAAGAACATAGTCTAATGACAACATTACAAGGTTGAAACATGCATCAAACACCACTATTCCTGGTCATTTCAATGCAATTTTAAGGCCAGAGTCAATTTAAGGGCCCGGCGGCGGCCATCTTGAAAATGAGGCCTTTCCTGAAGTCAGATTTTGGCAGATTTTTAGTATGTTGTTAAGTACATCTGATAGTACTGTAAACCACTGAGAAACCTTTTGTTAGAATTTTTTTGGGGTTAGGTGTATTTTTCTCATAAATGCACTCGCCTAATGGTGCTTCTGTGTGGTGTGCTCTAATCATCTTGTTCACAATACTTGAATCTGAAAGGTTTACAAATGGTCCACAAATTGCGTTTAAAGCAATATTGTTAGGGGGCAGTGGCATATTGCATATCTGAGGCATGTGCGCATTATTAGAAAGTTGCCCATGGTGATACATTCAGAAATGTAAAATTTGATTTGGCCATTACATTCACATCCTTTCTGCTGTATGAAAACGCACAGTACTTCCACACACAGGTCATTACACACACGTTAACATTAGTTCGTTGGTTTAGTATTATTTAGTACTGTAGTGCATGATTACAAGATGTTTTATTGTCATAGGCCTACATAAATACTCATACATTTTATTCATGAGCAGTGAAAAGTATTGTGTTCAAAAAACTCCCCAAACAAAAGTCTCTGACAAAAGAACAATGGTAGAAAAAAGTCTTCCTCTGGGGAAAAAGGCAGGTAGAAAAAGTATTTTTCTGTCTTTGCTGGAGTAACTCACTATGGGTTCTGCTTCCCTGGGTTTGGGAATCTCACGATGGGCTCTGCTTCTGTGGGTTTGTGCACCTGTGACTCATGATGATATGATAAAATCCCACCTGTGGCTTGTGGCTAATCTTGCTTGGTCGTGAAAGTGGGTAGTAGACACGAGTTGCTATTTTTTGCCCCGTGGTCACAGACTGTTTGCACAGGCCTGTCAGCAGTTGAGTTCCATTTCCTATCGAATGCAGACATGTGGAAAAATGCATGACTTTCTAACCCCATTGTGTAGCTGACGGAAACAAAGGAATCTGTGTAGTCTGCGGCCAAGAGATCCCCAAATGCCAGATACATGTATTCATACAGTACATGTCTGTGAGGAAGAGGCTACGTCTTAACTATATTAGGGTATGCATTTTATTTTCCCAAAATATAATGTGGAGATTGAGGCTGTGAACAAAAGAACATTTACTGAAAATTTGAGATGCATGCAGTGGATCTACCCCACAATTTAGAGATGTACATTATATGCCATATAAAAAAGAACTCTAACATGACAGTCACACATAAAGTTTGAGTTTGCTCTGACAAGCCGTCCATACAATATTTAGGGACATTGTGAAGAGCTTAACAGCATTAACTTCAAGTCATGCCTCCACAAACCTAACCTCCTCGAACACCAAGCCCATCAATAGAATACTGAGTAGAGTAGAGTGCAGTAGAGTAGAGTATCATTTATTGATCCCAGGGGGCAATTAAGGTATCAAGTAGCACACATACATACATAAATACATGCATACATGTAATCAGTGATCATCTCTTGGACATATTAAGTCATGAATCCTTATACCTGTATGTTGGATAGTAGAATGATTTTCCTTCTGAAGTATATTGTCTTGTCTTTCCATTGGTCCCATTGCAATCATTTGACTTGCTCGGAACAATTGATTTGGCTCATCCTTTTAATTTTATTAAGCGTTGACTGTGAAATGAAAGCAGCATATTGTTTTTCAGTACCTGGACTGATGATGCCTTATGGCTTACTCTTTATGGAGATGACTTGTGATTGCCAGCACTTTTCACCTTTCATACTTAATTTTAATTAATTAATTCATGCTGCCCATGCACAAATCTTATATTTTTTATGAATACTTACCACCACCATCAAATTTCAAGTACTCTTTATGTCTGAGAAAATTGCACTTTTCATACATGAAAAGGGGGATCTTCTCCATTGTCCGCCATTTTTAATTTCAAGAAATAGAAATTTTTAGCTGCAACACTTACTTTACTTCGCTTATAATAGAAAATATAAGTTCATTATTTAGTAAATAGTAATGAAAAGATCAAATTTGACAGTAGACAGCACAGTTTAAATGAGCAACATAGTTGAAATCCTTCATACCCTCAGATATGGCCATACTGAACAACAGATGAGCTGTCCAGTCTCAGCATGCATGTATTGTCTTGTCTTGTTTTTGTCTTGTTTTTGTCCTGTTTTTGTCCTGTTTTATCAAGTCTTGCCTAATGTCGGTGAGAATCACTGATGTCACACCAAAGACAATTTTCTGTTCCACATGTAACAGACAATACATTTTTATCTAATCTAATCTAATCTAATCCAATCTAATACGTACTCTGGCCACCATTCTAGTGCACCTTTACAGGTAACTTGACGTTCTTATGCCACACTGACATAATGCCCTCATCTTTTGTCGTAGGTTAGCATGTCCCCAGCTTGCCAAAGAGCGCTCACCAAAATGTTCTACTGTCCTTACTGCCTACACGGCGCACTGCTGGCGAAACCCTGCAGGAACTACTGCCTGAACGTGATGAAGGGCTGTCTGGCAAACCAGGCTGATCTGGACCCAGAGTGGAATAACTACATCGGTAAGTACAAAAAAACCCATTTCATTGTATTTTTTATTTCCAATCCTTTTTTGATGTTATTTTGATCCCTTATTTTCTGTTTATGTTATTTATCTTAGCATTTAACCTTTATTTTATATAATATTGATCATGAATTTGTTAAGTGTTCTTCTGAGACCATGATATGGTGATATCACACTATTGAACTAAGCCTACGCAAACAGTATTTAGGTTTGACACACGCTTTGTATGATGAATCAGACGGTTTCTTTCATTTCATACTGTTACAACTATTCAGCTATTATGGTCAAAGCACATTGATTTGGTAGTTTCATCAACCATTTGTATGCTTACATATATTACATGTATATGTGCTGACTCAATTGTGTTTGGAGGGGAATGAAGGCAAGGCAAGTTTATTTGTATAGCACATTTCATTCAATGTGCTTCATATAAAAACATGAAAGTGACAAGAATAACATTGAGTCACAGAAAAATTAAAACATCAAGATAAAACATTAAATTATTATAATAAAAAGATTAAAAACACATCAATTAGGATCAAAGACAATCAAAACCTTCAGATTAAACGTTAGTGCAGATCATTTGCTATAATTAGAATAAAAAAGGATTTAAAAGTATCATTTAGAGGTGCTTGGGGAAAGCTCAAGAAACTCAAATCATAAGTCACTAAACAGAATCCGAGCCCTCCACATGCTCCTCGATTTGAAGTATATACATTATTTGCCAGTGTCTCTCAAGATGAAGACCAAACTGAAGACCAACCACTGCAAGGGAATGCAGTAATCATCGGTCTTAATTATTCTAGATCACTGATCAATGTGCCATTCCCTCTCATTTCCTTTTTCTTTCTTTCTAAGATGCTTTTCTCTTATTCTTCTTGAGTTCTATTTTTACAGTCTGTTGCTTCATACGAAACTCGGTGCGCTTGTAATTCTTCTTGGATGATAGAGAATATTTTATTTTTTAATCTCTTGGGGACGTGTCTCTTCACCGCAGTGCTCCCTGAAGTGAGGGAACACCAAAGCAGTTTTTCTTCTTTTGGAAATGTTCCACACTTTTAAAGAAAAGTTTTCCTTTAGGAGACACAAGCCGGAGCCAGCACCATCAAATGCACCAGCAAAATATAGTTTTTTTTTTTAACACTGGAGTGAATTCCAATTCATGGAACCCCTGTTGGGCTCTTCAGTTGTCAATGATAAGGGACTTAAAACTTAATCCCTCAAATGTCAAATGCTGTATCATGCATTGGGTGCACCATTCGTTATGAAGGGCAGGTTTTTAACATTTCTATAACGTATGAATCTATCTGTGTGTAATCATATTGCAACAGGTGAGATTCTGTTGGAACATCATTGAGTATTTTGATGGGTACACATGATTTTGTACGGTACAATCTTTGTATAATTTGAATAATGTTCCGGTAATTAATTTTTAGCAGTGCACATGTGTGCAGCAAAGGTCATATGAGGTATGTTCAAATCTACCATCAAAAACATGTCATCTGATATTGACCATGGTGTGAGTACTGACACCACACCGGCTGGTTTGAGTATTTCTATTATTGAACATCTCTGATCTACATTGACATTATGTGTTTAGAGTTTACCCAGAATGGAATGGGAACACAGTGCAACTGAGATCGATGCTTTTGTGATGGGAGTCAGAAGTTCACAATACCTTGTAATTTAGATAAGCATTCAGCAGTAGCCTGTGGTGAGCACATACACACAGGGAAGTCGACAGGGGGAGGAGAAAGGGGGTCGCTTGTACCGGGCCCAAGGAGAGAGGGGGCCCTTTGGGGGCCTTTGAGATGTCTTTGTCTCAGGCCCAGCCAAAGCTGTCAGCGGCCCTGCATACACATTTCTGAATGCAAAGCACCTCAACTTGGAGGAGCAGCAGCATTGCCACTCCTGCATCTGATGATAATATTAGAACAGTTGAGTCATCTGGCCATGTACATTATATTCCAAGGAGGTGTAAAGTAAACTCGTAGAAGCCATCTGCCTTTATTTTGAAAAAAGAGGGAAGCCATACTTCTGTACTGTGTAAATCAATTTTATTCAGAGAACGACAATTTACTCTCTGTTACCTTTGTTGGGTTAGTCAGGAAGCCAGCTACATGGAACACACACTCCCTAGGTTGCATTTTTGTCAGCCAGTAAGATGAAAGATCAGAACTGGACAGTTGAATGCTGGGAGATATAAGAATGCACTCTGATGAGTCTCCATCTCACCACTCAGGCATACAGATGGCAGGGTCACAACTTGCCCCCCTAACAGATTGAATCCATGGACTCAACCTGTTTCATGTACACAGTACTTTTCTCTCTTGGTGCTGATGGCATAATGTTGTTTGGGAATGTTTGCGTGGCACCCTTTTGTGCCCTTCTACTCCCAATTAATCACCACTTGAATGCCACATGCTTATTGACTGCACTAGACCATATGCCTCGCTTCATGACCATTTTTGATTATACCCATCGTCTAATGGCTAACGCGGTAATGAATGTGCAATATCACATTCAACTCGAACCGATTTTCATGGACAAGATAAATGAGCTGAGTGCTCTATGGCAACATGCCTCCCTCGGTAACCAGATCCGAATCCAATAGAACACCTTTGGCATGTGGCACAACAGGAGCCCTCTGCAGCATGAAGATGCAGCTAATGATGCTGCAGAACACACAAGATATACTCATGCCGGCATGGATTAGAATCGCACTCGGATGTTGCTGACATTATGGGATGTGCAGCCCCACAACGTTGCACGGCTACTGTTTTAGATGTCGAATGAGAAGGTCTTCCATAACTGACTGTCTTGCACAACACAGTGCAGAGCAGTGGTTCTCAACAGGAGCTCTAGAGGGGGAGCTCCTGTGGAGAGCCCTAGGCGAGGCTCCCCAAGTTTTGTGAATTTTATGGCACCAGAATATGAGTGATGGACCAAGTCAGGGATTAAGGATAGATTAGTTGTCACTAGAAGAGACACTTCCATACTATAACACATAGTGAAATAAATCGCCCAGTGTAAATAATGTTGTAGCATGTGAAGGAAGAGAAAGTCAAAGTTCAATGAAACTTAGCCTTTGTTGATGCTAGATGTATTGGAATTTCTTCCTTTTGTGAAAAGTCAAAAGGAAGGCCCTTAGAGTAAGGCTGAAAAAGAAATGTCTGCTTTCAAAGTGCTTGGAAAGATGTATGGTTAAACTTGTTTTTCAAAAAGGCTTTATTCAATAAAAGCATCTCTTGCCGCCGAGAGAGGTTTGGGCTTGGGGAATCACTGAAGTCCTTCGGATAGCAATTCAATGATATTGAGGGTAGTTCAAAAGCAACCACAGAGATAGAGATCTATCATGACATTTATTCCTTGTGTATAATGTGTTATTCAGAAATTGTGCCGCTGCATTTAGAAATGTCAGAGTTGTGAAAAGGGAGGAGTGGTGCGAGAGAGAGAGTGAGAGAGAGAGAGAGAGAGAGAGAGAGAGAGAGAGAGAGAGAGAGAGAGAGAGAGAGAGAGAGAGAGAGAGAAAGAGAAAGAGAGAGAGTGAGTGCCTTTGCAAGCTAGTATACTCTGGGGTCTTGTGACAAGTACCTTGTCAGAGAGAAAAGAGGCCTTAGGAAATGGGGCCACTTGTCTCCAGACAGTGCTGAGAGATGTCACAACAGCATATGTCCCATGTTCAAAGGCACATGTACTGTACCCGTACCTATTTCACTTCGGCTACACAGTACTGCTGTTCACGTCACTGAGTGACAGGCACATTATTAGACTTTTGTGTGTACTGAACAGGGCTACTGTGCAGGCATGAGACCTATAGTGTGACTGTTTATGAAGAGGTGGTGTGTAGAAATCAGATTCATATAACCTTTAACCCCCAACAGCCTTGACTGACTGCACATCCACCATCCTCATTTCATATGGATATTGACATGGAAACGTGATTTTTCTTCTTTCACAAAGAATATGAATGTGCCAATCACAAACACATCTCGGCGCACATCATTTATGTGATAAACAATGACATTTTCTCCCTTGTTGACAAACTGGAATTGTATTTTTTACACGTTCCTGTTTGTGCCAGGTATACATTTTTAAAGCTGTCTTCTGTTATAAGAAGTCTCCTCAAAGACCCTCCAACTGAATTTGTATCATTCCCCCTCCCGGGAAAGGTGTGGTTGCCTGGCCATTAGGGATGCAAATGATTCATCGATTTTAATCGATCAATGCGTTAATCGATTAAAAAACATTAATTGCACTGAATGGACAATTCAATTGACAAGAGACCCAGGTGAAATGGGCATTTGAAGAGTGTGTGTGAAGAGGGGTGTGAATAGTGGGAATATTTAAATCACCTTTGGATTAAAGAATTGAAATAGAATTAATTTAAATGTGGTATTTTATCTCAATTTTTGAAGAGTGTTTTTTTTTTTTGAGAAACATTGAGATTTCAGGGGGAAAGCGCCGCTTATCAATTAATCGTAAGTCAATCGATAAGGCTATCAACTAATGATACATGAATTAATCGATAATTTGCATCCCTACTGGCCATACATGAGTCAGTGTGTCTGTCCATCCGAGCTGGCCGTCCGTCCATAACTGTTTTTTTGTGTGGGGGGGATTTGCACCAAATTGGTGGACAGATTTGTACCCAATCTTGTTTACTAACACACACATGAACTTGTAGAGAGAGAGGGTCCAAGGCACTCTGAAGTCAATATTAAAAGTCCTTTATTTAATACATGGACACCATAAAGCCGACGCGTTTCGGTCGCGTACCGACCTTCTTCAGGGCTAATTAAAAAGTGAAGCAAACAGGTGAGTCCTTAATAATCTCAAGACAGGTGACCACATCACGTGACAAGAGCCTGTCGCTACACTATTAGACACATAACACAGAACAAAGTGACACAAAAAATATAAAAATAAAAATAATTGTAGAAAAAAGCACATCGAGAAAGACACCCCATGATTAACTTTAAGACGAATTATAGTTTCAGACAATAGCAATGTACAAAGCAACACTGGTCATCACAGAAAACAGTAGAGCCTGGGACATAGACACTGTCAAACAACTACATAGGGATACCTAGGGCAGGAGTGCCAATCATACATCAGGAGAATAGCACAGGGCTTCAACAGGGGTACAGTTCAGAATTTACAGTTTTGCACTCATCCATTCTCTTCTCTTGAACACACATGAACTTATTGAGGCCAATAGTTTCAAAATTTTTGACTTTCAGGATGGCCATGGAAACTTCAGAATTGATGCTTTGGTGTCCAGTTCCACCCAGTTTCATTTTGGTTTTTGGCTTGAAAGTGATATTTCTTTCATAAGGCCAGCTTTAGCTAGAGATGACCTAACTTTTCCACCTTGATTCTCAGTCACTAGTAATTAACTGACCTCTATGATGTAAATATGCAAATATAAATCTTTTATTTCAAAGCCCTGTGGTCGGCCATTTTAAAACAGGTCTGTCGACCTACAATTAAGTCTCCACTGATTTAATTGTTTGGAACAACAGAGTAAGTAGCACCAGAGTTTCCTGCTTTTAAAACCTTCCAAAACCCAGCGCGATACTGCCAGCGCCTTACGTTGTAATGTTTGTCTGAGGCTTTGGGCCCCAAGGCTATGTCTCATACACTATTGGTTAGCTCTGACCAAACCTGTCACTAATTAAGACAGGCCTGTTGCTGCCCACATCGTGCCCGACCGCCCACGTTATGACGCTCTCTCTCTTACTGCCTGTCGCCAGCCCTCGCCACTAAAATAGAGCCGTGGTGTTAGGGCTACATTTACCATTAGATGGCTGTTTAGAATGGCCCGGCCCTCTTTCCAGTGGCGGAACAATTGCATCAAGGGCCTTCAGGGTAAGACACTTATAGGGCCCCCTATACAGCTTGCCAAGCTTACAATAGGGCGCCCACCACCAATACGTGAGGGCCCTGGGCCCAGGGGCAAGTGCCCTGCTCGCCCTCCTTATAGCTCCGCCCCTGCCTCTTTCCACTACTTGTCATGCAGAGGTCTTTTTTCTTCATTCATTGCAGCCCAAACGTCACAATTCAGACACAATAACTTATTATTATTATTATTATTATTATTATTATTATTATTATTATTATTTTATTATTATTATTTTATTTTTTATTTTTTTATTATTATTATTATTATTATTATTATTATTATGGATGCTTTGGTGGGAAATACAGACATCCGCCACCATCAGAGCGGCACTCTGGAGAGACTTCCTTCTTCCACTACATCTGAAATGTCATCTTCATGCTATGGCGAGCTCTGACATTTTGCATTTATTAAATCTTTACAGATTTTAGATTTTTTGCGTAGGTCAGGCCTTAAGGAGAAATTGATTTGCCTTTTACAGCCAATTGCATGGATGCACGCTGTACTACCCGGCAGATGACCCAGAAGACCCTTTATACTTTACTTTCGATTGTCAGCAAGCGGCAGCTTAGGGTGTCTCTGGCCTGCCGAATGAGTTTGCTTCGTGCTCCGGGCGTTCAATCAGCTCAAGAGGTGGTTAACTGTACTGTACAACAAGTACCTGTCTGGTAAATGGTCATTATACTTCTTCATACAGGACAGGACGGAGATAGAAATCTGAAAACTGCTTCGTGATGTTTGCTCACTGGCTATGGGCCTGAGAAAAAAATGTGTCTACATCTCGCTTGCTGGGAAGACAGAAATAACATAAAGCTTTTGTAGACAGAGAGGACGAAAAAAAAAAAAAAGCAGTTTGGCTAGTGCATTTCAGTTGGCTGTCTATCAGGGAAGAGCAGTATGGACTGGTGTCTCAGGGGAGACGGGGGAGTGGTGAGGTGGGGTGGGGTGGGCATGCAATAAGGAGGAGGGGGAGGAGGAGGTGGTGTTGGTGATGGAGGGTGGTAGTGGTGGTGGTGGCGGTGGTGGTGGAGTGGGGAGAGGTTTAGCGGTTGGGTGGGGTGGGCATGGAATAAGGAGGAGGGGGGGTAGGTGGTGGTGTTGGTGATGGAGGGTGGTGGTGGTGGTGGAGTGGGGAGAGGGGGGTGGGGTGGGCATGCAATAAGGAGGAGGGGGGGTAGGTGGTGGTGTTGGTGATGGAGGGTGGTGGTGGTGGTGGTGGTGGTGGGGTTGGGAGAGGGGGAGCGGTGGGGTGGGATGGGGTGGGCATGCAATAAGGAGGAGGGGGGGGCAGGTGGTGGTGTTGGTGGCGATGGAGGAGTGGGTAGAGAGAGGAGTCAGTTCAGCCCAGAAGCCAGAAGGAGGAGGAGTGATGCGGTGGGGTGGGGAAGGTTGGGCATGCAATAAGGAGGAGGGGGAGGAGGTGGTGGTGCTGGTGATGGAGGGTGGTGGTGGTGGTGGTGGAGTGGGGAGAGAGAGGAGTCAGTTCAGTCTAGAAGCCAGGAGGAAATCCTTTACAGCTGCGAGCTGAGCTCCCGATAACAACGATTTATCCCCCAGTGCCTGTGTCTCTCCTGCCAGCCCAGGCAGTAGCCAGACTTCCAGCGCACTGCATTAATACACTGACATAACTTAAACAAAAAGGCAGCGATTCACATTAGCCCGCGGTTGACCCCCTTGTCTCTGTCTCCGTCCGCGGCCAGAGAGAGAGAGAGAGAGAGAGAGAGAGAGAGAGAGAGAGAGAGAGAGAGAGCAGGAAACGAAACAGAGGGTCCCTCACTACACACATGGCCGTTTGGTTGCCAAAAGCAGAGACCCAAACAGATGTTCATTCAGCTGCAGCTGTGCCCACACAAACATGACATCCCACAAACATCCATCTCCCCACAGTTGTGCTCCACCAAGATAGCAGCCAAGACCGTGGGCTCTGCTGCGAGCATTAGACAGCGCCACTGCCCCCTTTCTGTGTGTGTGTGTGTGTGTGTGTGTGTGTGTGTGTGTGTGTGTGTGTGTGTGTGTGTGTGTGTGTGTGTGTGTGTGTGTGTGTGTGTGTGTGTGTGTGTGTGTGTGTGTGTGTGTGTGTGTGTGTTTTGTTGGTGTGGCTCTATTCCTGGCGTGAGATAATTGTGTTATTTGGGTGTTGTAAGAGGGGGTGGAAAAAAGCTAAATTGAAGTTGATGAACATTTTATGAATGATGGCGTCAGGAATGTGGAGTTTTTATACAGGTTGGTTATTTTTTGCGCAAACACACAAACCACAAGCCCTGGAAGAGTACATGGTTTGCAACCAACCCCATCATTACTTGCCTGTGGGACATTTTTCGGTGTATTTATTCCAAAAAAGCAAGGAGGGTTTGTTTTATTTCTCTTTTCAGGTGACGGGGCCAACAATTCTGCGGCACATTCTTTTGCCCTTGGCAAGCCGTAAATGAGCTGAGAGTTTAACGTGGTGCACATTTAATGCGGAGTAAACAGAGAGCAGAAATGGGTCTCTGAGACATCTCATAGCCATTCAGCAATGATCATGCAAGAATCACTCTCCCAGTGGTGTGGATTTGATATAGCCTTTAAACGCAAGAAATGGACACAGCACTGGCAAGGAAATCGGACTTATGTGAGGTTGAAAGGGCTGGTAGACTTTTTTTTTTCAAAGCTAAAATCAAAGGTTTTGCAAGGCTTCTGTTTCCCTTCCCTTCCCTTTCCTTTCCCTCAGAGGATGTGCTTGGTGGTTATGTGGACTAAATGGGTGGCCTTTACAAGAGCACTCCTGGGCTCTACTTGAACCCAGCGTGCATATTACAGTTTGACTCTGATTTTTTTTGTACGGCAGTAATTTTCTAGCCTCTTAAAAAGTGGGTATACGTATCCATTTTCTTACAGCCAGAAGCACATTATTATTACTTTGTATTATATAATCAATGTTAATTATCAGTTGTACCACTCTACAAATTGTGTTTGTCAAGAGCTTGAAGGTGCGTCTATACACGTAGCTCAGGGCTATTTCTGACAGCTGGGACAAGTGCACCATGACTGATGATGGAAATGGCACGCTGATGTTTCAATCACCTTCAGTCCGCGGATCATTTGTTATATGATAATATTCTCCAGTGAAACCTTGACCCACTTAATTGTGCCCACTCCTTTTTTTCTCCTTTCCCCCCCTTTTTTAAAGTGGTACAGTACTCCGTAGGACACCAATGCTTCCAAAAGCTTCCAATGCTTCCAAAACAATAATTTCCTCTATGAGCCAAGAGCGCCGTTGTGCTGCCAGACAGGCAGAGTCACTGTTAATATCCTGGTTATCATGTTGTTCTAAATACGGCGTATTGGTGTCCTCTACGCAGTCCTTTGTCACCAGGATGTAAGAGGATCTGCATTGATTTTATTTGCTCGTTCCATTTTAATTGCCTGATTTGTTTCATCAAGTAACAGGAACCTTGCCTCAGCCTGACAATTCACAAAAATGCAGTCTAATAACATTTCCATGTCCTGTCTCTTGGTGTGGTGGGAAGTCACAGACAAGAAACATGCGGCGCAAAACACGACCCCCCCCCATTCCACCCCTCAAAAACCCACCGTATCCCCACGGAGCTGCCTCCAAAGGGCTTCACAATGCCTGAAAAGAGAGCCTGCGCGGCAAACAGGATTGCTCCGACTCCCCCATTCAAAGTGATGTTTCCCTCCTGTGTATTTTCATACACTATAAATAATAATTGCCACAGTGTTTGAACAGTAGCTTTCTAAATGTGCTTGGGCTGTATACCTGTGGAGAGTGTTTCAAAGCCTCACCAGAAGAATAAGTGCCATGCAGAGGCCTTGGCTTTGCTGTTCTTGCTCCCTCTCTCAGCGAGACGGTTATTATTAAGATGACTTTTTTTATGGCGTTTTAATTCGCCTTGTCTGGGTATGTGAAAGCCTTTCAGTTGTGTGCTACTTAAAAAAAAAAAAAAAAAAAAAAAACCTGACATGCACTCACTTGATTTTCAGATGGAATTAACTGCTGTCCGTTCAAACAATAATAAAATGATTTGAATGAAACTTGTTCTATTTTGGGAAACAATTTCACAGTATATTGAACTGCTGAATAAATAGAGAAAAAAGGATGAGAGCCCATAATTTCAAAGATGAAAGACTTCTTCTGGCTCCAGATTAATATGTTTGATGTAATTTCAGCTGTCAGTCACTCATGTTTTCAGCGGTCGATGATGATTGTGACATCTTGTGCGATAAATGGTATAATTATAAACTGCTTTGCAATAACATTCTCACTGACTGGTGTTTATCTTATTTTTCCTGAGAAAAACAAGAGCAGATAGTCACGTCTGTTCCCAAGCTGTGATGCTGGACAATAATTGGTCCTATACATTGAAATGTGTTGGTTGTAATTAGCATGGGAAAGTCAATTAAATATCAGGCTTTGTGTGATATATGAGGTCTTTGCATTGAGCAAATATTCCACTGGCACATGGCCAAGTCATATACAAGAATATACAATGCTGAGGGTGCCGATAGCATTCACAAGAATCTCGGTCATTACGATTAGGGGTCACATAGCATATCTCTAGCCTTGTCCAGTTATTATTATTACTGTAAGTGTGTTTTTGTTGCACACATTCAATCATGTGTTTTCATTACGTTAACACTTCAATTAAGAGCTCTCTCTCTATCTCTTACAAATGCTTTCTTACTCGATAGAGCAAGCAAGAAGATGAATAACAGATGCAGTGAGAATCTGTTATAGTTCACTTCACCATCGAGAAATATTGTCCATGTGTACCACAGAGGACAAGAAGACTAATTGACCTGCAATCCGATAACGCGTCTAATAATACATCATGTAAATGTTTCTGTTGTGTAATTTGGGCCTCGGGCAGCGCGTTCCCCGCGATGCCTTAACGGCCTCTGCACTCCTCGGAGGAGATATTCGATAGCGGTTTGTGTCATACCCGTGGATGACTCATAACGAGCCAATCAGCTAAATGAATCCGGTTGCATTTAGCAGCTAAAGTACCAAACTCATCTCTTCCCCCCTCTCTCGTGTAAGATGCAGATGATGATGATGATGATGATGAGAGTGAGAGGAAACAAGAGTGTAAATCTCACGAGGAGCAGCAGAAGATGGCACACAGCTGCTGTAATTGGGAGGGCAGTTTCACCGCTAATTGTCCTTTGCGGTGGTGGAGAGGACCTTTTGGAGAGAGTGCTCGGGGCTGCTCGGGGCTGCTCAGTGCTGCGCTGCACTGCACTGGCCTTGCCGCTCTCCCATCGCCCGTGTCATCATCAGCCCAATGGAGCCCCTCTGCAAATGGCTTTCTAATGGCTGTTTGCACTCTGACTAATCACTGTGGCTCGCCTAACTGCCCAGGAACACGGGGTTAAACAAATACAAATACGCGAGTTGTTATAGCCGTTCCTGAGGTGTGTCTCCCGAGTGCACTGGAGGCTGAAGGAGGAGAAGGGGAGCAGCTGGGAGCAAGGACAGGTGTGTGAGGGGAGCAGGGGCCATGATGAGAAACGATGACTCCTGTTCTAGCCTCTCCTCTGCTCTCCTCTCTACTCCTCCCTAGCTGGGAGCCCTGTCCTCTTCTGGTGCCATCTCCTTTCTTCTCCTTTCTTCTCCTTTCTTCTCCTCTCCTCTCCTCTCCTCTTCTCACCTCACCTCTCTTCTCCTCTCCTCTCATCTTCTCTGGTCCTCTTTCTCCTCCCCTCCCCTCCTCCTGCTCTCCTCTCCTCTCCTCTCTTCTGGTCCTCTTTTCTTTTCTCTTATCTTCTCTTCTCTCCTCTCCTCTTGACCCTCTTCCCCTCTCCTCTCCTCTCCAGCCTGGACTGATCTCCTCTCCTGTGATCTGTCCTCTTCTCTGCTCTCTCCTCCTCTTCCCTCTTTTCCTCTCCTCTCCTCTCCTCTACACCCTAACCAATAGACCACTCCACGCCACGGTCATTCTCATTCAACCGTGGCAATGAGGGGAAAAGGATGAATAAATGACTTGCTCACTTGCTTTTCTGTTATCTCTGCTCCCCCATCTGTTGCCTCCCTGTATGCTTTCATTCCGCCATAATTATACTTTGGATCAGACAATCGTTTTCAATTAGTCAATCACTCTCTGCTGGAAATGGACAAAGGTGTCACATTTTTTTTTTTAAATAAACTATCCCTCTGAATTGTAATTATCAAATAAGATCTGCATGCCCAGAACAAACAGTGTTGCTTTCCCGAGTGCTGTCATCTAATGTTCCTTTTTGTTCTTAATTGTCGAGGGAAAAAAGCGGATGGTGCCATTGTGTCTGGAGATGTTTGTAATGAAGTACTTTAGATGGACATCACATAACCAATGCCTCTCCCGTTTCACAGATGCCCAGCTGGTGAGAGTATTTGTGTGTTGAGAGCCCCTGTGGGTTTATCTGTGGTAATGTCCCTCTGAACATGCGGTTGGACATGAAAAGGGGACGGTGGTGGTGGTGGTGGTGGTGATGGTGGTTTTGTGTGTGTGTGTGTGGAGGGGGGGTGTTGTTGGTTGGAGGAAGAGGATGGGGGGAGGTTGCTGACTCGGAGGAAGTGCTTCCTCAATGTAGTTGTGGATAAAATAGTTGAAATGTCAGCCGGCTTTAGAAGTCTTTAGACAGATGCTGTGTGAAGACGCTAGGCCGGCATGACTAAATGATCTCAGCTCCCATTAGTAACAGGATCTTTCAGAGAATGTTGCCCCTTATTGGATTGTGCTGCCGAGTTTCAGGGGAAGCAGGACATAGTACAACATGCGATCAGGGCCGGATTAAAATTGCCTGGAGCCCCTTGCTGTGGGGCCCCCTGGAGGGCAAATTTTGGGACAAATTTACATAGACGTTGTCATAATTATGAGCTAGGAATTAAGTGTATGTCTACCAACTGTACTCAACAAACTGTTTTTTTCTTTTGACCAGTCAGGGTCCTCCTTGCAGGTGGGGGGCCTTAGGCTGTAGCCATATCTAGCCTGTGCCTTAATCCGGCCCTGCATGCTATGCCCAAGAGAGCATAGTGTTGCTCCTAAATAAGACTCCATGGCACACCGGACATGCAAGTCATGTTTACTCAACAAAATACAAATTTGCACCGAGAAAGAAATACCAATCCAACATCTAAATTCATACCAAAAAAAAACAAAAAACCTACTGATGTTGCCCTCCCACGTCGTATTCAGGTTATTTTTTCCCCTTCCTCTTCTTTTAAGCATCCCAAATAACAGTAGCAGTCTAGTCACTATCACAGTATCTTATTTCCCAGTTGACACTGGAGCCTCTGTGGCTGTGTAAGGAACAGTAGGCACGGCAACCTAATGTGCCTTTGTTGTCTGAATTTAATTTCTGACATCATGTGTTCCATGCTGTCGCAGGTTTTCTCACTGGGTGGAGGAGCAGTGCATATGTGTGTGTCTTTGTGTCTGTGTGTGTGTGTGTGTGTGTGTGTGTGTGAGTTTGTATCTGTGTGTGCGCGTGTGTGTGTGCGCGCGTGTGCGTGCGTGCGTGTGTGTGCGTGCGTGGGTGCGTGCCTGCCTACCTGCGTGCGTGCGTGTGTGTTGGAGGTAAGGGGGGGTGTATGACACACAGATCCTTTATGCAGATCATTTTTATCTGGACATTAAATATTCATGAGCACGAGTAAAGGGAAGGGGACTCTGTCCCTGCTGCTATTGTAAGATTAAAGGCAACCTGTTTTACGGGTCCGGCGCAGGATCTGGCTGTGGCCGACCAGACTTCAGCTGCTTTCACAGAATGGGATTTGAACCTGATGGAACTGCCAATAGAACCAATCTTTGGATTTAGATGCAAGCTGTTCATTGGACGGAGCAGCAGCAGCACACTTGTTTCCAGTGCGAATCTGAAGTTCGGGCGCTGGAGTTTTCTCCTCACCACCACCACCACCACCACCACCACCACGCCTCAGTCCCACGTACCTGGCAAATTATTCATAGAACATGGATGGCTGTCAGTGTCAGTGAGGCTTGAATTTATTTTTGAATGTGAAAGCAAATGAAAAAGAAAAAAAAAGAATGTGTTTGGCAAATGAAAAATAAATAATGCCCGAATGCACACACATCATAAATAATACATGTGTACATAGTACACCAAACAAACACAAAAGCTGCACATTGCACGTGCTGTACATTTATCGACCAAAGGTTTGTTTTTTATATTTTATTTTCATTTGCTGTTTTTATAGTGAATGCAGCCAGCTAACAATGTATTTTTTGTTGTGCATCAAACACAGTGGATTGGACTGTCTGATGTAATTTCACAGTGTGTATAGATACAGTCTGTGTTAATCTCTGCCTGTGTGTGTGTGTGTGTCTACCGTAGGTTCCAGTTTTGAGGGTCAACTCGGCCCCAAATCTGCTTTTCCATTGTACTTCGTTTTTCTTTCCAAGGTGTCGAGTTACATCGCTTGCTTTTGCTTTTCTCCCCCAAGTGCTCCTCCATAGATGAGCTACACTGCACTGAATCCAAATTACAGCCCAGACGTTTTTCACTCCTGGAGATAAGAGTCGAAAAAAAAAAAGACCAATATATTGG
>NC_085869.1:17933676-17951176 GCF_034702125.1 Engraulis encrasicolus
GCAGCTGCCGCTGTGGTGATAGTGCACAATAACATCTTCAGTGTTCAATTCAACACTTAAGCCCAATTCGGACGGGACTTTTATTACCTATGGACCCCCGGTAATTCGGAATAATTACGGAGAATGTCTGAGTTCTTAGTCCTGTGCGAATGTGCCATGTCCGCGATTTGTGAGGTAATAATTCCGCCGCGAATTACCTACTGTATTTCGGCGAAACACAGATGTCCTGGGGTAATTTCACATAGGCGCGCCGTCTGTACCCCCTTATAATGTCTGTGAATTGAGTGAATAACAGACGTTTATTTATCCCGTCCGAATGCGCCCCGAAAAATCACGGAGGTCCTGGGGTAATTGCGAATTACCAGGGGTCCATAGGTAATATTTATCCCGTGCAAATCGGGCTTTAGAGCATTGTTTTTCTTTTTTTCCGCTTTTTGCCTTTATTTGGAGATAGGACAGTGAAGACTACGACAGGAAGGGAGTGGGCAGAGAGAGACAGGGAAGGGACGGCAAAGGACCCGGGCCGGAATCGAACCCGGGTCAGCCGCATAACAGACGTGTGCTCTCCCGTTAGAGTCATGGTATGGTCCTATAGCAGTGTTTTTCAACACCGAGGACGAGACCCCTTTGTGGGGTCACCTGGAATTCAAGTGGGGTCGGCTGAATTGTCTTGATTTGAAAAAAGACACTGATAAATATTACTAATTAATATAACATAATAACTTATTAATATTCTGATTGAAACACAGCATGCAACCATAGAAATGTCATACATATCTATAGGTTTAATAGCCTTACAAGTTAACTCAGTTGGAGGTTTTGTTTTTGTTTTTGGTTGTGAAAAAAAATGTGCATGGGGTCCCCAGAATGCCAACATGGGATCCCTTGCCCAAAAAGGTGTGGAATCACTGACTTAGAGAGTCATGTTGAACACCCACAGTGTTTGTTCAACTCTCTCAGAACAACACTGATAAATATTACTTTAATTAATATAACAAATTAATGCTCTGATTGAAACACAGCATACAACCATAGATTTTTAAACATGTCTATAGGTTCAATAGCCTTACACGTTAACTCAGAGTCATGTTGAACACCCACAGTGTTTGTTCAACTCAATCTCTCTGAGTGTTGAATTAAAGCTGCACAATTTACTGCGTGCTTGTGCACAGAGCTTGTTTCTTCTTCCATAGCTTCTCATTGGCTCGCTAGTCCTAGCAGCAGCCACGTCCAATTCGCGGATTTAGAAGTTCGCCAGCCGCGGCTTGACCTCAAACGACCTTGATGCCAAACTTAGCGCTTGGCTGTGGGTAGCGCGGATCTGACAGCCCATTTCAGATGAGGGACAGTTCTCATTAAGGATTATCACAGGAGCTGGGGAGCTTGGACTGATCTGGATATAGCAGGTATGGATATGGGGGGAGTCAAAAGTTGGGTCATTTATAAAACCGTGCTTTTAAAAAAGCCCATCTATCTCCCTCAAACATGTTGTCACAGATCATCATTCAAGCGGCAATGCCAGCAATGACGACATTGTTAATATTTAGAGGCACCTGAGAAAACATTTTGAAATGCTTGCTGTACAAAGGGTGACATTTGTTAAATGTTAGCAGAGGCAAATAAAAGGTTCGCCATTAGAAATGAAAATTAGGTCAATAAGTACTTAGTATATAGAGCAGTTTCTTTCAAAGGCTTATCGCTCTGCGATGTTGTGCATGCGCATACTGCACTGTACGTCTCTTCTCGCACGTGCACAACACCTCTCCCACTCCCTGTACCAGAGATTCTTTAAGTATATAGAGATATGCCAACATAATAGGTTTCTATGGGCACCTAACATGACCAGGTTCCGGTCTGCCTAAAGGGCCATGTCATAATGCTCCTACAATGAATAGAACAGTCCTTAGGTCTGCCTAGGTCTGCCTAAGGGGGGCCATAATAGAACCAGGAAACAATGGGCCAATGGAACCTCTCTCTCTCTACTCTCTCTGCCTGTACTGTATTTCCCCCTCTTGCACTCTTATTTCTTCACCCTATAAAGCTACTACATTGTCAGTGAAAACGCATCTTTCTCTTTCTCTCCCGCTGCTTGCCAGAGGATTGTGTGGAGGACAATGCAACAAAGCGTAAGCTCCATCAACTTCCTTATTTGACTTCGAGTCTTGTCAGTCGCTCCGTTTACCTCTGCGGTCCATCATCCCTTTGTCCTTGGAATGCTCCCCCCCCCCTCTTACTTTCTCTCTCTCTCTCTCCATCTCCCTCCACCCCTCTCTCTCTCTCCCTCTCTCTTTCTCTCTCTCTCTCTCTCTCTCTCTGGCTGGGCACGCCTCTGTTCCCCCACCACTGTACATGTCAACAGATATACAGTTGTATCAATATTGAGGTTAACAAGATTGATTTTTCTGTGTGCGCGGCAGTTTGTACTGGGCGAGAGGACGCCTCTCTGGAGACAAAGCATACAGTACTGTACCGCTGCCACCCCAGCACACTCCGCGCCACCCCATCCCACCCCACCACACTACGCAGAATACCCCATCACATCCACCCCATTCTACCCTGACCCACCACACAGAATAGCCCACAGCGTCATCCCACCACACTCCACTCCACGCCACCCCACCCCACCATACTACACAGAGTACCCCATCCCATCCTACCCCAGCACACAGAATAGCCCACAGACCCATCCCATCGGGCCCAGCACACAGAATAGCATACAAACCCATCCCATCCTACCCCATCACACAGAATAGCCCACAGCCTTATCCCATCCTACCCCACCACACTCCGCGCCACCCCCATCCCATCGGGCCCAGCACTACGCAGAATACCCCATCACATCCACCCCATTCTACCCTGACCCACCACACAGAATAGCCCACAGCGTCATCCCACCACACTCCACTCCACGCCACCCCACCCCACCATACTACACAGAGTACCCCATCCCATCCTACCCCACACACCACACAGAATAGCCCACAGACCCATCCCATCCTACCCCAGCACACAGAATAGCCCACAGCCCCATCCCACCCTCACATCGCCCCACAATCCCAGCACACAGAATACTGCGCACACCCCCCATCCCATCCTCCCCCCCACACACAATACCCCACCAACCCACCAACCCCTGTCTCATTCCCCCACTCCATCAGAACCCCCCCCCCCCCCCCCCCCCCCCCCCACACACACACACACACACACCACCTCCACCACCACCACCAGCCAATGTGCCAGCGAGGGCCCTGATAGTGCTCACTAATGGAGTCAACTCCTGGAGGACAGCAGCCAATCTCCACACTGACCCAGAGTTGCTCTACGCAGGGAGAAGGGGAGGAGGCGGTGGGGAGAGGAGAGGAGGCGATGGGAAGAGGAGAGGAGGGGAGGGGAGCAGAGGAGGCGATGAGGAGAGGAGAGGAGAGGAGAGGAGGGGGGCGGCTGCAGTGGCTCGGGTGGAGGGAGGGGGAGAGGAGAGGAGAGGAGAGGGGTTGGAGAGGAGAGGGAGAGGAGAGGAGAGGGGAGGGGAGGGGAGATGGAGAGGAGAGGAGAGGAGGACAGAGGGGGCGGCTACAGTGGCTCGAGGAGAGGAGAAGGGATGGAGAGGAGAGGGGGATGGAGAGGAGAGGGGGTGGAGAGGAGAGGGGGGATGGAGAGGAGAGGGGGGATGGAGAGGAGAGGGGGTGGAGAGGAGAGGGGGGATGGAGAGGAGAGGGGGGATGGAGAGGAGAAGGGATGGAGAGGAGAGGGGTGGAGAGGAGAGGGGGGATGGAGAGGAGAGGGGTGGAGTGGCTGCAGTGCTGTCAGCATACAGAGCGGTATGGTAGGAGCATGCAAGCTGTCTGCTGCTCGCTCATGAATAAGTGGTCAATTAAGCAGTGGGAAGCACTTGTGTTATGGCATGGGGGCCAGGGATGGCAGGGGCTGCTTCTGGACGTGCTGTGGAGTAGAGAGGAGGACAGGGAATTAGGGCATTAGCCCACCCTCAGGCAACTGCATTTTATTCTGGGCACGTGGACCCTTCCTCTTGGGAGTATTTTTAAGTTGATTTGTGTTGATTTTTTTTTTCCCCTCCCTCCTCTCCACTATCTCTCCTGACTTTTAAAATTCCATTCCCCATCATTGGAAGATTAAGCCATGCTTGTAGATGGAAGAAAAGGAACGGAAAAAAACAACAATAACAAGTGTTATTAAAAGAATATTTGTTGTGATGTCCTTTGAAGGCGTCTGTCTGAAATTACACCTACCTGCAGTAAAGCTAGCGTAACATTTTATCAGCTCGCCTGTTATTTTGTTCCGTTTGGTTTATTATTAGATTTCACAATTGTCCGTGAAAAAAAAAAAGAAACATCAAGAGGAATGTCAGTCCGGCGAGCGTATTCTTCCCACTCCTCGTTTTTTTATTCACTTCTCCTCCAAAGTTCTTCCCTTGAGCAGGAGTATCAGTTAACATATAATTATTCCCCATATCCTAGCACTCCTTTTCAACAGCAGTCACATTTAATGAAATGATTTTCATTTCTGACACGTTACTTCTCTCACTGCCCTCCACTCGACCAACTTCTCTCCTCTCTCCTCTCCTCTCCTCTTCTCTCCTCTCCTCTCCTCTCCTCTTCTCACCTCTCATCTTTTCACCTCTACTCCACTCAACTCTCATGTCCTCTCCTGTTCTCTCATCTCACACCCCTCACAATCCTCTTCACCTGCTCACAGTTACATCCATTCTGATATACTGCACTGTAAGTTCTTCTTTTTTTTCCAACTACCGACATTGGTACAGCCAGTTTTCACAGCTATGTTTCTTCCTCAAGTCTTCCAGTCAAGAGTACAGTATCTATCAAAGATGTTTAACATTCTACTCAGCCTCTATTCCTCTTCCTGAGTTCTCTCTGGTATATATTCTAAGTGTAAATGTAAATGTAAGACACAAACAAGTGCAGTCCCCTGTTTGAACGCCACATTTGTTAGGGGGTGCCGCGTTGCAGGCGTTAGCGTGTGAATGTAGCATGGGCCAGTTGGGCTACCTGAGGGAGGAATGCCCGCCTGCATACTCCCATTCACCACGACCTTCACAGGCCCTCTCGCTAAGCCCGGCCCTGGGCTTGTTCCCCTGGGGGGTTCCTGTCAGTCTGGCTGTCTGGGTGTCTGGATGTCTGGCTGTCTTGTGGTGAGTTTGATTTTTTGCCACTGGGAACAATATGTAAGTCCACTGGTGGTCCAGGCTGTTGTCCATATAGCAAGTCTTGTTCTATCCCTGACTAGTCGATATTGAGATTTTATGTGTTACTGAGTATTAGCTGGGGCTGTAACGATACACTCAAATCACGATACGGTTCGTATCGTGATTTTTTACCTACAGTTCGATAACACCCTATGACTTTTCAAATGTATCTTTTTGATGATTGTTTACAGGTAGAAAAGGTTACAAGAGGCTACTAATAATTTAAAAATAGTTTAAAAATAATAATTATCTTGTTTCAAAGCTTAGAAGCACTCTCTCATCGTATCATGTGGTTTTCTGCACTGAAGTGTAACTGAAATTTGAATGACGTGTCAAGATACTGCCTTCATGCATCACGGTACAGTATTGTGATTGTGTATCACGATTTTTCGGTTCAATACAATATCGTTACAGCCCTACTATTAGCATTGTTTTTATTAGCAGATTTGTACGTGGCTTGCTGGTGCTGCAGTAAGTCACTCAGATGAACTCCTACCGGGTGAATACACTGGCTGCAATAAGATCAAGCGACAGAGAATCACCACAACATTCCCATTTGCTGTGGCAGCTGTCGTCGAACCGCATCATAGCTAATGTAACGGAGGCTAACTAGCACAGAGTTGGTGTGGAACGTTGGTAAACCTCCTTCCGATAGCCTCATACAGTCTTGTGCCGTTGGGCCCAGCGGTATCGTACTGTGTCTCCCATTGCCGGACTGTTGTAGTTGACGAGATCGCACGTTCGATCCCCGAGGGGGGTGAACAGGTGCAAGATGACCTCCGTCACACTAATTTGCATAATATTCACTCAAATCCAACTACTACTGTCGCTCAAGTCGCGCAAATCGCCTCTAATCGCCCGAAACGCTTTTGTCTCTTCTCTCGCCCGCGACGCAATACAAAGTCATTTACTTCCGTCGCTGGAATTGCTCTTGTCGCGCTTGGTCTATTTGTGCCTTTAGAGCTGGTGGAACCTTTGTAGTGTGTCATTCAAATCCGAGGGGCCTTGAGCCATGATGATTTTGACAGTGCGATGGCCTCACTGCTCCTAGGGGTTCAACCGCCACGCGATATCCCCCATGCCCATTAGCATGAAGTCCTGAGTGGATATGCTTCATACTCCTAACTGAGTCATGCAGATGGAGGGAGAGTGTTTGAATTAATTGGTGCCTGCTTGTTGAATTGTGTTTGCCATGCTGAGCTCTTTCAATCCAGCAACAGTGTGTGGCACCCCGTGCATGCAAGGAATATCCTCAGCCGCCACTGAAAGCGAACAGGGCAGCTGAGCCTATGTTGAACATACTTCCCTTTGCATTTGTTTGAAGAATTTATGCTTTGCTCCAGCATCCCCTGGTATTGTTTTATTATTACACAGAACCTTGGACATTTTATTTCCTCAATCTGTGAGTTTGTGAGTCACAGTTGACAGAGATCTGAACTAATATCACGTATTGTGCCTGGGCGATGACTGGCTGTTGCTAAGGGATATATTAAGTCTAATGGCTGCCAGCGTGTGGTTGGCTCTCTCTCATTCTTTTTCTCTCTCTTTCTCTCTCTTTCTCTCTCTCTCTCTCTCTGCTCCATTTTTGTTTTCTTGGCAGAGCCTCCTTGAAGCACATCCACCTCTGCTGTGGCGAACGTTTATGTATTTTAGACATGGCCAGGTCATTATGTAATGTAGATTCTGCAAATTCCTCCGGCATAATTATCACTGTTGGCTTAAACCGCTTAAAAATAAACATAAAAAACATTAGGAGTTGCTTTCAACCTCTATTTAAATTTATAAATATGGGAAGCACTTTTCTGCCTGAATGATTGATGAGTTCCACTTCCAGAGATGTACAAACATGTAATTTTAAGTTTTTTTTAAAAAAAAAATCTCTGGAGTTCAATGCTACATCAGCTCATTCCGTTGTTGTCAAGACAACTACACTTCTGTTGTTGATTTGATTCATTGCTGCAAAGGATGGTTGTGTCAATGGCTGCATTTCATTAATGTTAGACTGTCAGCAACATAATTATCCGAACCTGGTACATATAGCACATTGCTCACTGTATTACCATCAATTTACACTCTCAGTTATATGCATATGAGCCGTATACTTAATTCATTGTGTAATGAAATTGTTTCCTGATAACAAGCGTCATGCATACATTACCTTATGTGAAAAGGGGAGAGAAGTGCAATAATCAGGCATAAAAGTGTCATTGCCATAAAGACATGTACCGGCACCAATTTGCGTGAAATCTGCACTTTGAAACTTTGAATATTTATGATGTATTTTGTGCAAAACTGCTCTGTAGTGCATACATATGTTTCACGATTGCATTATCAGAAACAGACACAAACAGTTTGCCAAGTCCAACGCACTTGCATTACCAAACACACTGTAGATTAATTAGTGTGTGAAATGCCTTTGTAGTTTTGGAGTATTTCATTTTAATAGCACTACATAAATGATTGCATTTGAATTGAATTGAAAATTGAAAAGCAGCACAGGAGCTGTGTGATGACAATGAAATATCATCATGCGGACGAACAAACTCCACGTTGATGAGTTGGGTCTCTTTCATTCCTCTAATTTGGCCCTTGACCATTGAGCGAAGGCAGTAGCATCACAGCAGCTGGAACTGTGGCATTTTACAGTGACGGGCTGCAGCATGTGTTTGAGTGTATGTGTAATTACAATACAGCACAGATGCGCAGGCTCATGTCATGTGTTTCTGTGAACTGGGACCTTGTGTACAAAGCTTGATTACTTGAAACTTCTCGCTCAAACATTCAGATGTTCTTAATGTTCACTTGAAAAAGTGCATGTGTAACAGGGCTCGACATTAACTATTGCACTCCCCAACCACTGTGGATAGTGGTTTTCCTATTCTAGCCACAAATCTGATCGTTTTTTTCTTGATTTGATTTTTTCTTCATCATGAATGATACTGTACGATGAGATACTAATGCAAGAAAATGAGTGCATAGCTACGTACTACATGAAAATAAATCTAACAAATAGAAACTGAGTAACTAAGCTTTTTCTTGAACTTAAATACAACCAATTGATACACAAGGGACAAGCAACAGAATATAGGCTACTCTGACATGTCATACCAAGGAATAAGATACCGGTACCTGCAAAATTAGCTAGTGACACTGAAATGATCACTAGCCACAGCCAAATTTTAAGAACATTAGGCCAATTGGCAGGTGCCAGTGTCAGTGGCCTGATGTGTAGTAACAATTTCGCATTAAAATGGGACGTACCATGAGAATATGCATGAAACCCTCTCTATGCATGGATTGATACATCTGACATTTTGGTGCATGTGTCTTTGCAGACTTTCCCATGCACAAAGATTTAGTAGGAAATCCACGCAGGCCTTGTGCATGAGGCCCCTGATACCTAGACAGAGAAGTGCTGGTAAGAGACCAGCATTGCAGACACATACTGTAGGATGGCAGATTGTCTGACAGAACAATTTACCCAGGTGTGTAAAAGTTGGAAAGAAAATCCCATTTCAATTTACAGTACTGGCACCTACCCTGTAGATCACACTTATTACACTTAAATCACCTGAGCTTAAGGTTTTCACACACACACAAAAATATTCATCACATGAATACCTACTGTCAAATGAGTGACATACTGTAACACCACAGAGGCGAATACTCCTAGAATCTCTGGTAACATTATGAGAATGATTTTGGATAACCGCAATGCTCTCTAGCAATTTACACACAGTTGGATTTTGTACACTTTCACAACGAATAGAATACTTAGGCAGTCATTGGGACTAAGACGTGACGGTACACAGATACTACCGGTATGTCCACACATGCTTTCCTGTTGTTCCTGTGTCGTTTTAATCAGACTCCTACTCTCCGCTACCATTAGATGCGGTTTCATCTCTCTCTGCCAGATGAACAGCGTCTGCGTGATCTCTCGTTAGCTCGTCTTCACTCGGTGACAACCTTGCTATTAGCGCCCGCCCGGCCAGGCAGCCAGCCGCACTTCATATCTGTCCGTATGTTAATGAGGTGCACGGGATGCCCCCATTACAGCGCTGCATTGGCGCCCCTCTGGAGACCCCGGGTCGGCCCGGAGACGGCCTGGCGCTGATTGCTCTGTTCCTCACCTCACCTCACCTCTCCTCCACTGCACGGCACGACGGGCCACGCTGTTCTAATCATCGCATTGCCTCCCTTTTTAAACAACTCGTGCAATCATCACCTGCAGCAAAAATCAGCACATCCCATCACGCCAAACGGCCAACGCCGTGCCGTGCAGTCATTTTTTTTTACCAATGTTCTGTCATTTGGCTGCTTCGGGGGGTAACGGAGTTTGATAAATGAAGCCCCATGATGATGACTTGTATCACCCGCGTGGTTTTCATGCTCTCACTGGCTCTCATGTCGGAGTACGTGTTGTAGTGTGCGAGCACAGCTAAGGGAACGCTGAGCAATAAATTGTCTACAACTGAGAAGTCGCAGACACATTAGAGATATTTTTTGTCCTTGCTGTAAAACAAAGAATAAGCTCACTGTGGAGACTGGTCTGCAAATAATGCTAAATCACTGATTCTGTTGCGCACCATAGATTTTATGGGAATATGCTTCTAAATAAATAAAAGGTGCCGACTCAGGCTTGGTGGGAAGAACCTCATTTCTTTTTAATAAGTTGTGTTTTGCATGATGTGGTCAGAGATTGTGTTCCATGGTGTTGTCACCTTCGCCTTAATGATCCTCGGGAGTTAAATTATAGGCGAAAGAAGAGAGAACAGATTTGTCCGTAATGGATCTTGAGCAGATCACTCCGCGGAGAATGAAGCCATTAACAGGTAATTATGTATCCTCTGCCATCATTATTTCCGCCTTGAAAATGATCTACGTTATATTCCCTGAAATAGGGACACCAAGAAAAAGACACAAAGAACCTGCACTCCTTACATTTTACGGAAAAAAAGAACCAAGTATCTGTTGTTCAAAATGATAAGCTGTAGCCAATTGCTTCATAGCCCAATGGAGTCATGCTCAGGGGTGGATCTAGCCATTTTGGGGCCCTAGGCGAAATATTAGCATGGGGCCCTTCAAAAGTCCTTCTTGAAAGATGTACACAAAAATATGGGCCTTAGAACTCTGTGTTTTGGTGCCATTTTGTTGTTTTGTCTCATAAACATTTTCGATTGCACAAGGTCAGGCCTACTATTTTGGTATTTACCACGACTGGTGTGACAGTTGGGGGCCCCTATGGAGGGCTGATTTGGTCGGGGCCCTAGGCAATTGCCTAGGCTTGCCGAATGGAAAGTCCGCCTCTGGTCATGCTGTTATTGTGTAGTGGGAAGAGACATGAGTATGCACTCTCTGGCAGACATGGAGGACTTGTGCAACCCCGGTTGGATTGCTTTGTCTTGACAGATAAGCATGTTTGGAGTTTTTCCTAGACCATCACCTCGTCTGATTTTGGTTCAGGTGCTTTGCAGTATCCACTCAAAGCCGGTGCTGTAAAAGCTGATGTTGTATTGCTACTCTAAATCTCCCCTCTCTAGTAGTAGCAAAAGCATACACGGCTCACAGAGCCCATTGTATATTATTGTGAAGTGCTATTGTGGAAAAAAAGATCCTGCATGGCACACACATGGTGCCATCCGTCAGTGAGCATGTTACAGAAAGGATGTTGAGGGTAGTGGGGGCTGGCTGTTGTTGTCCTGGGCCCAGGGAGAAGGGGGACCAGATTTGTGATTTTTTTTGTGTGAACACAGTGTTGTGAGGAGGGGCAAGACACTGGCAGCTAACCACGCGAGCTAATTTTTTGACCAACAGCGGTTTCCAGCAATCAGAGGTTGAGTTGTGCGCAGCTAGTTTCGCGCAGACAGGAGAAAACAAAAATTTAGAACCCAAGTATTATATCGAATTTATTGAGTGGGTGGGTTGGGGGTTATGGGGCTCTGGGATGGATTTGTCCCGGGCCCGGTCAAAGCTGTCAGGGGCCCTGTGTGTATAAATAATGTGCCACCACGCACAGACAAGCAGCAGACTTATCGGAGATGTCCACACCGAGGCGGAATATTCTGTGCCAACGGCAGATTTAGTGGCGGGCAGGACGTCAGAGAGGCGGTCTCAGGAGTGAGGTGGATATGCGGGGAGATTTGGCTGCACCTGTCGCTTCTTGGCGGCTGCTGAAGCCTTTATCCGGGGGGCCCTCGCTCGCTCGCTCACTCACTCACTTTACTCTGGCCCTCCTTCTCCTCCTCCTCCTCTCGTCTCTGGCTACTGCAGACCACCATGGCCCCTCGCCTCGACTCGCCTCGCTTGCCCACATTCACATTCACGGCTAAAAACAGTTCTGTGAAAAGAGAGAGTGGGGGTCACGGAACAGGGTTACGTACCAGGAACAACTTGCACTTTTATCTCTGCAAAAAACCCCGCTGTCAGCATTGATAACGTGGGAAACGTGACTTGTCAGGCGGGCTGTTCTGTGCTGTGCTGTACTGCACTGCAGGCCTGTTCTTTAGGAGAGGGAACAGAGTGACTGTACTGTACTCTTCTGTAAGTGCTGAGTTGCCTGTGACTGACTGAGTGGATGTTGTGATGCGAGACTTGGCCATCTGTGCAGACCCATCGAGATGTCTGAAATGCTGGAGAGCACTCACCCAAACAAGACAATAACCAGCAATCATTCCCAGCTCTTTGCCTGTCATCTTTTCCAATGGCTAGCTTTAAAGGTACACTGTGTAAGATTTTTAGTTGTTTATTTCCAGAATTCATGCTACCCATTCACTAATGTTACCTTTTTCATGAATACCTACCACCACCATCAAATTCTAAGTATTCACTATGACTGGAAAAATTGCACTTTTTATACATGAAAAGGGGGATCTTCTCCATGGTCCGCCATTTTGAATTTCCAGAAATAGCCATTTTTAGCTGCAAAAATGATTATACTTGGGCCATACTAGAAAATATTAGTTTATTACTTGGTAAACTTTCATGAAACGATCAAATTTGCCAATAGGCAGCCCAGTTTCAATGAGCAGCAGAGTTGCAGTACCTTTTTTGACCATTTCCTGCACAGTGTACCTTTAAACGTGCACTGTGTAAGATTTTTAGTTGTTTATTTCCAGAATTCATGCTACCCATTCACTAATGTTACCTTTTTCATGAATACTTACTGTAACACCACCATCAAATTCTAAGTATTCATTATGACTGGGAAAATTGCACTTTTCATACGTTAAAAGGGGTATCTTTTCCATGATCCGCCATTTTGAATTTCCAAAAATAGACATTTTAAGCTGCAAAACTTACTGTACTGGCCACATTCTACACAGTGTACCTTTAAGAGAGGACAGTGAAGTGCCAGATATTAACTTTGTTTACAAGCATTTGGGATATACAGTGCATGTGGAAATAAACCATTTTACCATATCACGTTGTAACAAAATACATGGTGTTAGTCAGTAGTAGAAATACACTTGACATGCATAATGAAATGCTTACAGAAAGACAATTGTGTCTGTACTGTGTCTGTATAGCTGCAATATTGCAAAAGTTAATAATTTCATTTTACCGAGGGCTTTATTAATATAATACCCCTCAAGGGTATTATTTCAGTTGCTGTAAGTGGAATTGATCGACTGCATGACCATGTCTGCCACATGCCGTGTCATTGATATTTGTATTTGAGGGAGTTAGTTGTGTGTGACGTCGCGTATGTGAACGAGTGCACAGGCAGAGGGCAGATGGGCGGCCGCCGATGAAAGGCTGTTTATAGTGGCGGCGGTCTGGCGCGGGCGAGGGTGCGGGCGCGAGAGGACGAGTGAGCGAGGTGTACGAGGTGTAAGACAGCCATGATTAAATGACCGGCCTAATGTGACACGCCCTGCGGGGGCCCTTGCTGTCATTACCTCACCTCAGCCGCCCCCTTCAGACGCAGGCATCTGGACAGGTGGGGGGAGGGGAGGGTGCAGTGCAGGGAGGGCAGGGAGTGCAGGGCAGCCCCACCCCACCCCAGCCCAAAGCACTGCCTGGTCTTCCTCTATCCATTTCTCTATTCAACAGGGGGACAGCCGGAAGGGCTAATGTCTAAAATGACCCTAGCTCCCTGAGACCAAAAATATGGTACGCAAAACACTTCCTACTCTAATTAGTGCGCTATGTTTCATCATCAGCATTTATATTTCCGAAGTGTCTTATCGTTTGACAGGCGTGTTCATTCCATCCTGTTAAAGCGGTTGCTCTTAGCGAAGGGTCCCGACGGGATCGTGTTGCGGCTCTTGGCAGGGGAGCAGAGAGCATGCTGTAAAACGCTCACGCTGTGCTGTGCTGTGGGCTGCCTGCCCTGCCATGCGCTGTGCTGTGCTGTGCTACCACGGGACCCCACTGGAAAGACTCACAGACGGGAGCCAGACTTGGCCAGTTCACCTTATCAATTATCAACCAGCAACAGCAGGGGTTTAAAATACTCCTCTCTCTTCTCTCCTCTCCTCTCTTTCTGTCTGGAGTGAGGGCACTTGGCTGGGCCAGCAGGGCGACCGACCGCCCTCTGCGCCGCACCTTCCTAGTTCCCACCACGGGAGGCAGTGACGTGAAGGAGAGGACGCACCACAGTCACAGTCATACGCACCAGGCACCGTGTGTCACGGGCAGCAGACTGCATGATGTAGTTTGACTCTTGTACAGAGTAAATGTTGTATGCTCTGTTAATTCAACACTCAAGAGTCACATTTCACACACATGGAGTTGATCCTACTATCCACATATTGAATTAACCTTGCTAAATTTACGGCGTAGTCTTGGACTGCATTTTTACACTCCTATGCAGTCCTGTATATATGTACACACACAGTACCGGATTATAAAAACTGTAATATGGGGGGCGCTGTGGGGCAACGCGCTAAGCCCCCCACATATGGGCTTGCATGCCCATGGGGACCCTGGTTCGAGTCCGGACGGGGTCATTTCCCAATCCTCCCCCATCTCTCTCTCCCACTCACTTCCTGTCAGCATCTCATACTGTCCTATCAATAAAGGCATAAAAAGCCCCTAAAAATACATTTATTTATTTAAAAAAAAAAAAAAAAAGTAATGTGAAATCGGCTTGTTTTGGAAGGTTGGGTACACATTGTAACATTCGCTGCAGGTTTGATACAAAAGCTTACTTGATGTCACTCACTGAGGCCTTCCTCAGCAGACTGGCATATGCCAATAAAATATGTGTGGACATGTTAAGTCTTCATTTTATTAAAAACTTGCATTAAAAACTGAAAACAAAGTATGGTCATGTTTATGTCGCACTCTGACTGAGAGCCTGTCGTGTAATACCATATAAAATCCAATTAAGGCAGTATTAATCAGTGTTGCTCAGGCGTCTCTTTCCAGGCTATACGTACAGTATGTTGTGCAATGTTTATATGCAAGCAGCCCCCCCCCCCCCCCTCTCTAATTATTTCTGCCGTGTGCTTTAGATCGTTTGATGCTGGCTGCTTGCTTTCTGTTCACTCTGAATAATCTTCAAATGTTAGGACATCTGCTCGCCACGGAATGTGAATGGCAGTGAAAGAGGATTTCTTTTCCTGTGAGGTGTGTCTGTGACTGTGTTTGTGTGTGTGTGTGTGTGTGTGTGTGTGTGTGTGGTTTATTATGGCGTTGAAGAAAAAGCAGGGGTAGCTTTTTAATGATGTTTACTGTGGGATTAATTTACCATATTGCTGTTTACAGGCAGCACTCTGCAGACCTGCGTATAATCCCTTTCTTCAGACTGACACAGCTGTGGAAAGACAAGACACGCACACCCCGCCGCTGCTGCCTCGGCTCGCAGGGGATGCCAGAGGCCACTCGCCTATTTAACCACAATTAAGTTTCCCCACTTAATCTTTAATGTGCTTTTTTAAAAACCGTTGAGTAGTGCAACACAGAGGTTCTCGGGGGTTGCGCTGAAGTTTTTGACTTGTTGGCTTTGTCAAATGGATTACTAGGGCAGTGCCGCTTATTATGTAAAATACCTGTGGGTGTGGTGTGTGTTCGGTGGTTGCAGCAGTGTGTGTGTTTGCGTGTGTGTGTTTGTGTGTGTGTGTGCGTGTCTGTGTGTCTTTGTGCGTGTTTGCGTGTGTGGGGGTGAGTGTGTGCCTGTGTCTGTGTGTGTGTGTGTGTGTGTTTGCGCGTGTGTGTGCGCAACTGCGCATGTGTTTGCGTGTGTGTGTGGGGGGCGTGGATGCTGTGTGTGTGTGTTTGTGTGTGTGTTTGTTCATGTGCGCATACATAAAGTAGAGAGAGAGAGAAAGGAGAGGGAGATGGAGTGTTAGTTACTAATCGGCTTTGTAAAAAAGCTATGTATCTGAATTCCATTTGCAAGTTTTAAAGACTTGTTCTTAATTCCACTTCCTGCATTTCCATTTCTTCGATTGCTTGACACCATGACGAAGGTCTACTGTACGTATGTCCCAGTTTGCACAAAAAACTCCCCGCCACCAAAACCGCAGCGCGGACGGCAGTTTGTGCAATGCCAGTGAAAACCGAAAACTCCCATAGAGACATTAAAAAAAGAAAACACTTTGATGATCGGTGGCCTCAAGTGCAGTCTGTCCTCTCCTCGGGGCTGTAATTGATTATGTGTGAATTGATATGTGAGCCCAGGGCATGATGTACTGCATGTGCAGAAGCTTGTAATTCAGTAGCCATATTATTTTTGCCCTATGTAATTCTCCTTCTCTTCTGTCCACATAACTCTCTCGCATGTGCAAGTGCTTTACTTTGGTGTTGTCTCTCTGTGCAGTTTGGCATGTGCGGCGTATGTATGTTCTCTACCAGTCCCGTTCTCTCTTCTTTCTCTCTATGCACTACTGCCCTACAAAGCAAAAAGGCAGTATCTGCGCAGAGCTCAAAACTGAGTCAGTTGACTTTAAAATTATACTGCAATCCAGTTTAAGTGTTTTTTGGGAGATTATTGGCATGTGACAGTTTTGTTACTTTATATTACCACCTTTTTTGAAGATCAATAATTTTATTTAACTTTAGACTTTGATATATATGGATATTAAAGTCATAGTAACTCACTTTAAACAGCAATGCAGTTACTGCCTTTTCGCTTTGTAGGGCACTTCTGCACTCTGTGTGTAAAGTCTAGGGAGGTTGACAGCTTGGAGTGTTGCCATGGAACTCATTAATTCCTCAAAATAAGGACATCGGCGCTGTCAGGAATGGATGCAACCACCAACGTGCCTTTTGTCTCAGTATCCAGTAGTCACTCATTTAAGGCAGCTGGAGCGAGCTCGCGGGGTGGTGCATTTGTGCCACCAGCTCTCACTCCGTCTTTAATCAGTTTAGCACAGTCGGGCTAAGGAGGAAGGTTGGTCTCCTAGCTACCTCGCACTCTCCCATCAGCTCTTCATTACTGTACCACTGCACTGCACACTACACACCACACACTCTGGAGGAAAGCAAAGGAAGGGGGGAGAGATGGCTAGCCTCCCAGAGCTTAGAGCTGCACTGCAAAAATGGAAACCTTTTCATGGAAGCTATTCAAGTCAAAACACCACCCGTAACTAGGGATGGGATATATCGGTGTATCGTAATCGGGTTCAGATATCAACATATTTCAGGTATCGGATCGGAATTTTCCCAAAGTATCCGAATTTTCCCAGTACTGACATTGAGCCAGGTGTAATGTTAATTTGAACTCATAACACTTGCATATTAGTTTTCAGGATGCGATTACTTTTTAACTTGCTCCTTTTTACTTCTGACTTCCTTTTCTGACCAAATAGTCATCTTGGGCCTACCTCAAGTTGAAATCCATGCATATATTGTGGTTTTGTTACTGGATTGGAGTAGTATCGCATCGGCAGATATCCAAATTTAGATATCGGGATCGGATCGGAAGTGAAAAAATGTGTATCGTGCATCCCTACCCGTAATGTTAGACAAAATCACCCAACAAACATAAATGTCATTCAGTTACACCAGCTTTGGGTTTTGTTAGAGTTTTAAGAATCTTATCACATCGATTTTCATTCCATTCCATTGGGCATTTTTGTTTTCTTTCGTGGGAGGCATGTTTCGTATCTGCCAAAGGAACTAGTGAACATTGATTTACATCATGGGTGAGGACATTTTCACTTGAAAATGCAACACTAGTAGTATGATATTACAAAGCTGAAACCATGTACTATCATGCCATTAGTGATGTAATTACGTTTGTAAAAGTACTTCTACGGAAATGTATTACAGTTGTATAACATAGAAGTAGATTTCCATTTCTTGCAGCGTGGAGTAGCTGGCATGACT
>NC_085869.1:17953676-17986176 GCF_034702125.1 Engraulis encrasicolus
TGTGTGTGTGTGTGTGTGTGTGTGTGTGTGTGTGTGTGTGTGTGTGTGTGTGTGTGTGTGTGTGTGTGTGTGTGTGTGTGTGTGTGTGTGTGTGTGCGTGTGTGCGTGTGTGTGTGAATGTCTTGTGGATGTGTGGGTGTGTTTGTGGATGGATGTCTAGGGTGTGTGTGTGTGTGTGTGTGTTTGTGCGTGCGTGCTTGCGTGCGTGCATGGATGTCAAGGATGTCTGCTAGTGTGTTGATTCAAAGCTTTGTCTCTAAGCCTGAGGTGGAGGCCACACTCATGGCTTGTTTCACTGACCATCCACCCCACATGTGAATGTTTGAGCTCCGGGGTCCTCAGCTAACCACAAAGACAAACATGAGTGAAGTGAGCAGCAGTAACGCACACTTGACTTGACCCAGAGCAGAGACATGGGCTGTGGCTGGGAACCTTATCCAGCATACCTCGCTCACTCTCCTGAAGCAGTAGCTCCACCTAGTGCTCAATCTGTGGTGCTACTACATGACTGAAAAAAGATACATGAAGTTCATTATATTGTGTGAATATCTTATGTACTATGTGCATCTATGGGGCAATTGTCTGAATGCGGGGCGGGGGTGGGGGGGGGTGGGGGGGGGGGGGGGTGTATTAACGGACATTTTTCTCCCCCAAAGATGAAAGATAGAGGGGCAAAAACACCCCAATGATAATGAAAACGTTGATCACGGTCTTTCAACGAACGTGTGTTACTGTGTTACCTGTGTTACTCCTGCCACATGTGAACACCTATGAGTGACACGTGGCATCATCAGCTTTGCAACGCTCACTGACATGTTCAGCTGTGTGTGTGCAACACTTGGTATTAATCCATAATGGCTGCACATACATTCATTCAGTTGTGTTGAATATTTGCAAAGTGATGTGCAATATTTTCAAAATTTAACAATGCATGCGTTACTTTAACAATCACAATATGACATACATTCTACTGTAGTCTTTCGTGCCAGTCCATGGGTCAGTGAGGTTTTTTTTAGTAGCAGACGTCAGGGGGTTAACAATTACAGCTGCTGGACAGAAACGAGTGAATTATTGGTAATTAACGTACAAGCAATGAATGTGCTTCTTAGATTTTACAGTAAAAACAAACAAAAAATAATACATACATTAGTGGCATCAGCTGTTGTTATTTGTTCCTAATGTCTTCTACTATTACAACGTCAATGACCCCCATACATTTTTAAAGGGACACTGTGTGAGATTTTTAGTTGTTTATTTCCAAAATTCATGCTGCCCATTCACTAATGTTACCTTTTTCATGAATACTTACCACCACCATCAAATTCTAAGTATTCATTATGACTGGAAAAATTGCACTTTTCATATATGAAAAGGGGGATCTTCTCCATGGTCCGGCGTTTTCCAAATTTCCAAATTTCCAAAAATAGCCATTTTTAGCTTCAAACATGACTCTACTTGGACCATACTAGAAAATGTTTGTTTATTACTTAGTCAACTTTCATGTCAAATTTGGCAATAGGCAGCCCAGTTTCAATGAGCAGCATAGTTGCTGTGCCTTTTTTGACCATTTCCTGTCCCTTTAAATTAAATATGCTGTATAGATCATGTTTAATAGCCTACATGTCAATATCTTCAGAAGAGAGGGGGTACAACCACAGCCAATGGCCATACTTTAATGAATAATTGGTAATTCATGTACAAGCAACGAATGTGCTTCTCAGATTTTACAGCAAACTCAGTAGAGCCTTGTCTGTTTGTGAAGATGTTTTATTTTATGTCAGCTTTCTCTGGTAGCTTCCACAGCCCTGTGCTTAAATCAGACAGTTGAGACAGACTCCCCTGGGCTTTGCTGACACAGATACCGAAGTGATGCAAGGAAGAAGACTTTGACAAAATGTTGAGTTTCGCCATCAAACTGTATCACACCATAGAGAGCCATATACAGCATGTTGTTTTATGAAGTCTACATGAACGTTAGAGGAGAATAGAGCAGAGAGAGGACCTGTTTTCATGGTCAGGGCCAGTGCTGCCTGTCACTGTGGACATGGCCAGCCAAACATCTGTGTGTTCGTAAAGCCATGCTAATGTGGCTCTGGGCATCTCTCTCTCTCTCTCTCTCTCTCTCTCTCTCTCTCTCTCTCTCTCTCTCTCTCTCTCTCTCTCTCTCTCTCTCTCTCTCTCTCTCTCTCTCTCTCTCTCGTGTGTGTGTGTGTGTGTGTGTGTGTGTGTGTGTGTGTGTGTGTGTGTGTGTGTGTGTGTGTGTGTGTGTGTGTGTGTGTGTGTGTGTGTGTGTGTGTGTGTGTGTGCGTGCGTGCGTGCTGGTCTGTATGTATCTGGTATATGTGTGTGTATACCTCATTTGTATGAGTGTGTATGTATTTCTGTTTATAAGGATACCGATTGGGAAGAGCCAGGCCTTGGGGGCATTAAATGGATGGAAGCAGCTAAAATGCTGTGGCATCCATGTGACAAGATTATCACATCAAACACAGTAGCCTGGAGTGCCGGGCCCCTGTAAACGCAGCCGAGCCTTTCATGTTGCTAGTCAGGTTTTAGCATCCACTGCCCACAGTCACAGGCATGACAGAGGTACCAAATGAAGGCAGGATAGAGGTGTGGAGGTGTGGGGGTGAGGGCGAGGGTAAGGTGGAGGTGTGGGGGTAAGGGTAAGGTGAAGGGGGCAGTGGGTAGCCTCGCCTCGCCTCGCTCCAAAGTCCAAATTAGCATGACCTGCGGTCTCGTTGCTCTTCTTGTGAAGACTGCTACCCATATGCACCTTCTCTGTGGGATCGGTGTCTGGTGGTGTGGCCGTAACACTATCTACTCTGTGAGGTGAAAATTATATTTTAAATAATATGTTTTTTTATGAATATTTCAAATGAAAAGGTTTTAGTTACATCTCACACATTATCAAATGACGGAAAGGTAAGGGTAGGGGTGATGGTGAGGTTGAGGGATGCAGGGAATTGTGGCAACCTTGTTTCACTCCAAAGTCAAATTAGCTGTCAAATCTTTGCTGATCTTGTGGTGACACTGCCCACATCACTGTTCTCAAGCTGAAAACAATTTATCTGCTCCACCACTTCTTGCCGGTACAAGCATGTTTTATTTCGAACAGACAATATGTCGGCAATAGCATACGTGAACCGCCAGGGAGGCCTGAGGTCCCAGGCGTTACACAACACGGCCCGGGAAGGAACTCCTCCTCCGGGCGGATGGTCGACTTTGCACGATCAATGCAATGCACCTGCCGGGCTGTGGGATAGGAGTTGGGAGTGGCCATGACCCTTTCTGCTCAGAAAGACTGTTGTTGCTGTTTCTGTCCAAACCTGTAAATAAATATGGTGTGATTGCCTGATTATGATTGACTTTCACATCTCTTTGAGACTTGGTCTGACCAAGAGCGTAACAATTATTGTCTCCCAAATGGCATGGTTGATCCGCCGCCCTAGGTTTGCTACTGGTTGACTGGTTTCTTCCGACAAAGTTCCAGATTTTTCTGGAGATCACAAACGATATTTACATTGCTCTTGGCCTGACAAGAAGCAACGCCAAAGGTGTTGCGTCACTAGGAGGGTGTGGTCTGGCTATTGTAATGTAGTTATTTACCATGACTGACATGGCTATTTTTAATGCTCACACTTCAAAGTAGTTTAAGTAAAACAAAAGGAATTGCTAATGATTTTTGTTGCATCTCATACCATTCAACCATTCACTTTCCAGTTTCACAAATGTCTCTGTCAGTATGTTTGTTTAATAGACATTAGATGGCTGTGTGGATGACTGTGTGATTTTAAACACGGTTGTAATGTGTGTCTTTGAAGGTTGTGGACGTGAAGGAGAAGTTGCTGAAGGCGAGGAAGTTCTGGTCCAGTCTTCCAGATGGCCTCTGCCAGGAGGACAACGTGACGGCCAGCGAGGCCAGCTCAGAGGACTGCTGGAACGGACTCAACAGGGGCAGGTAGGCCACCTCTCACATTGCCTGATTATCATCGACTTTCAAATCTCTTCGAGACTTGGTCTGACCAAGAGCATAACAATTAACATTTCCCAAACGGCATTTCCCAAACGACCTCCCTTGGTTTGCTAATTATTGTTTGCTTCCCAACAAAGTGGGAGGCATTCCCGATTTTGCAGGAGCTCAGAAAGTACTTGCATTGTTCTTGACCTGACTGGTAGCAACGCTGAGGCTGTTGCGTCATTAGGAGGGCACGGCCTGTCTAACTCTCACACCCTCAACAGGGGCAGGTAGGCTGCCTCTCACCCCCTCAACAGGGGGAGTAGGCCCCCTCTCACACCCTCACTAGGGGCAGGTAGGCTGCCTCTCACACCCTCAACAGGGGCAGCAGGGGCAGGTAGGCTGCCTCTCACACCCTCAACAGGGGCAGCAGGGGCAGGTAGGCCCCCTCTCACTCAGCAGGGGCAGGTAGGCCCCCTCTCTCTCAACAGGGGCAGGTAGGCCCCCTCTCACACCCTCACCAGGGGCAGGTAGGCCCCCTCTAACACCCTCAACAGGGGCAGGTAGGCCCCCTCTCACTCAGCAGGGGCAGGTAGGCCCCCTCTCACACCCTCAGCAGGGGCAGGTAGGCCCCCTCTCACACCCTCAACAGGGGCAGGTAGGCCCCCTCTCACACCCTCAACAGGGGCAGGTAGGCCCCCTCTCACACCCTCAACAGGGGCAGGTAGGCCCCCTCTCACCCCCTCAGCAGGGGCAGCAGGGGCAGGTAGGCCCCCTCTCACTCAGCAGGGGCAGGTAGGCCCCCTCTCACCTCTCACAGATGCTGCTCCTCACCTTGCCACGCACGCACACGTCTGTCTATCGCCCTGTCTGTCTGTCTGTTTGTTCGTCTGTCTGTCTGTTTGTCTGTCTGTCTGTTCGTCTGCCTGTCTGTTGTCCTGTCTGTTGCCCTGTCTGTTGCCTTGTCTGTCTGTTTTGTTCATGCATCTGCTGGCGTCTGTCTGTATGCTTGATTGCCTCTCTGTATCTTTGTCTGTCTGTCTGTCTGTCTGTCTGTCTGTCTGTCTTTCTGTCTGTCTGTCTGCCTGTCTGCCTGTCTGCTTGTCTGTCTGCCTGCATCTGCTGGCATCTGTCTGTCTGTTTGTCTGTAAGCCTGTCTGTATGCTGGCTTGTCTGTCTCTCTGCTTATATGCCTGTCTGTATGCTGGCTTGTCTGTCTCTCTGCTTATATGCGTGTCTGTATGCTGGCTTGTCTGTCTGTATGTCTGTCTGTATGCTGTCTTGTCTGTCTGTTTGTCTGTATGTCTGTCTGTATGCTGGCTTGTCTGTCTGTCTGCTTATATGCCAGGACAGTCTGTCAGCCTGCCTCATGTTTGTCTTCAGTTTTGCAGAGCAGTGAGCTGCAATAAGCGCACTCAGTTCACATAAAGAAGGATGTATGATGACTGATTGGAAAATAATGATCGCATGATTGTCTGTCTGTCTAGCTACGTATCTGTTTGTCCATCAGTCTGTCAGATTCGGTCTGTCTGTCTGTCTGTCTGTCTGTCTGTCTGTCTGTCTGTCTGTCAGTCAAGTTTTGCCTGTCTCAGAACTGCTTTACACAGACACGATGCTATTGTAGCAGTATTTTTTATCCATTTAGGCAGGGTTTTTTTTTACACATAAATAGTCCCTAAAATGAATATTTTTAAATGGAGATTTCTAACCACCTAAACAGATATAATATATGTACACTCAAAAAAGAAAGACATAGGAAATCCATTAAAAAAAATGATGTGTTTGCTGTTTGGTAAACAGTCTATCCCAACGAGAGGCAAGTGATTCCGTATTTGTGATGATACAACAATGGGGGCTCGTGTCCATGTCATGTTAACAGGGTTGTCAAAACAGATCAAATTAGCATCCGTTAATTAAAAAAATATTCATCTGTCTACATGTGAGCAAGACCTCAGCCATCTACCATCTATGCTTCCCTACAAAAAGGCAACATGCAGTAACTACATATTTTGTCAAAATTGAGTTTAGACTGAAAATGGTCTTCATTACACCTCCTGACAAAGCCTTATGGCCCATTTTAGAGACATTATTAATTATTAATTATTAATTATTAATTCATGTTCATTATAATACCCAACCCACTGTAATACCAAGGCTATGAAGGCATTTTTCTCAGTTGCAATGTTGGCGTAGTAACTGAACGTTGCCTTTGCAGGGCAGTACAGTATGCCTGTCCATTCTTGTACTGTATGTACAAACAGATCAATAAATGTTCACTTGAAGGACAACACCGGAGCAGCACAGATGTAATTATTTGTGTTTTTTTATTCAAGTGCACAACATCTGTGCTGCTCCGGTGTTGTCCTTCAAGTGAAGATTTCCTGCCTCTCTCCCGTCGATGCACCAGATGATAAAGCAGAAGCGCGAGGATACCCTTTTGTTTGAAGATAAATAAATGTATGTCACCTGAGTCATGTGATGTAGCAGCACTGGTTTTCCATCGGCGACTGAGTGCCAAGTGCATTTGACAAGTGTGTTTACACAGCCCAACCTGAATAAGTCCCCATGAGCACCCACACAGGAGGAGCTACTTGTCTGCTGCTGTCTGATCACACTCTGGGTTTACTGTTGACTGTGTGGGAGGAAAGAAATTAGAGCCGTTTATGAGCATACTTACAAAAAACGCATACACAGACAGAGCAACCTGAGGAGTTGCAGAGTGGCCCTTGTGGGACTATTTGTAAATCCTGTAATGTCTCAGTGCTGTCTCCCTCTTCACCTGTTACCAACGATGCCCAAGCGCTCCCTCTCTAATCCAGCTAATTCCTCCACTGCTCGGCGGTACAGGTTTCCAGGGTTGGAGTGTCTCCCCGGGCTGCGTCAGTCTGTGTGTGTGTGTGTGTGTGTGTGTGTGTGTTTTGGATTGTTTTGGAAATGAACAGCACCTGAGAGACACTCCGGGGAAGCGAGTATTGTTAAGCTCATTAGACACGCACTTCCATGTCTTATTAAAGAGGTGCCTACCTGGAAAAACACACACACAGCCTCACACAGACTCCACGGACCCAAATCACTTTCTTCTCTTAATTGCCCTGCTTCATGTGGTGACAACAGATAACGTGGAAAAGGGAAGTTGTAAGATTAATTCGTCTGCTTGACTTTAGCAGCAGGCTCCTGTCTTTTTTTTGTATGTCTTTCATTTTAAGAAATGGTGATGAATTGTATTGGTATAAATGAAGCTTGTGACTTTAGACAGGAATTCCAAAGATCTAACACATCTGATATTTGGTATCACGCTGATAGGCAGGTTTGCTGCTGTGGGTTATTTCTTTTTAATATTTAGACAGTTCTCCACCAAAGTGTGAAATAATATCAAAACATGCCCGCGGTGCTGAAAGATGACTGTGAGTGCTTCACATGTGGAAGGTTTTTCCAACCCACACGCTGTTTACCTCTGCTGTTGTGTTACCACTGCCTGCAGGTGATTTGTTCATCAAGTTAATGGAGAAGGTTATGCTGTTTGGCTGAAGAGCTGTGAAGTAGGGCTGTAACGATACTCTCAACTCACAATTCGGTTCAGATCACAATTTTTGACCTTTGGTTCGATACACTTCATGATTTTTTAATGTATTTTTTTATTACTATTGATTTTGATTTACTTCTTTCAATTTTTCAAACATTATAAAATGAAATTCTAAATGAATACCACAATATGTTATAGGTTACAAGAGGCTACTAACTATTTAAAAAAGTTAAAAATTAACATTGATGATGATTTTGAAACTTGGAAGCACTATCACATCATATCATTTGGTTGTTTTCTGAACTGAAGGGTAACAGAACTTTAAAAGGCATTGTCACGATACTGCCTCCTTGTATCACGATACAGTATCGTGACTCTGCGCATCATGATTTCTCGATTTGATACAATATCATTACAGCCCTACTGTAAAAGGGTTCAATCCATCTCCTGCCTGACATTCCTGCAACAAGGCGAGAGAGTAACATTTCCTTTTCTCGTTGAGAAAAAAGGTGCAGTTATAAAAGAGTGTGAGAAAAGCTTGTCATCTTTAATCATCACTTCAACAACACGCTTTAAGGCGCTGTAATCACACCTCGCTTCATCACCCAGCAGCAGAGAACATCAACTTGATGAACACTGTCTCGTTTACTATGTGTGATTATTTTCACAGAGTGGTTAAAAGATTTGACTGATCATGAGATGTGAGGCTAGCAGTCTAGCTCCTGTGAAGTAATGGTTATCAAACACATTGACATTAGCTTATTCATTTCTGACAGCCACTTGTGGCCAATGCAGAAGTATTCCCATGTCTTAACTGTGTATGCACGTACATTACAAGTCCAGCCCCTCTCAATTATCAGCAATTGCCTTTTTTGACATTTCACTCAAAGGCAAATTAGCACTGTCAAATACATTGTATCATTTGACAGCTTTCATTTACGTAGCTGTCACTTTTACATTGATTTTAAGACTGGCAGATAATGCATGCACATCACACAAGTGCAGGTGCTGGACCAAAAGAATTACAGAAAACGCTTACATTGTGCAAAATAAGCAAGAGTGGTAGGAAGGCCATGTAGAGGAGTCTCTCTAAAGTGCCTGTGCATATTCCAGTGGTGGATGGCTTGCAGGTGGGTACTGTCCCTAAACCGTGTGGCATTGCATGGGACGCTGCAGTTACCTTCTCCCTGATGGTAGGAGTGTGAATATGTAGCGTGCTGGATGTGTAGGGTCAGAGGTGATGTTCTTGGCTTTCCTGGCAATTCTGGTGTTTATTGAGAGGCTAAGGTGAGGTTTTACCAGAGACGGTATGGGTAGGAGACCGGTCAGTGGTGTAAGCGTCCATAGAAATTAACGGTGAAGATTCGTAATGCAAATATGGCATCTAGTACCCACACATCTCCCGCCTTTCTGGCAACAAGAGCCAATTGCCTGCTGAGCTGTGCTGTCATTGATCCAATCATATGGCTGCATCGGCACACGCGAATTGTTGCGCATGCGTAGTTGTGAAAAGCTGTCGCTCCCAGGCCGTTATGGAACTACTGCGCCTGCGCTCCAGTGTTAATTTTGTCAGCTTTTTTTTATTTAGTCGTAGTCTTAGTCACAATGACGAAAATGAATTTAAGTCTTAGTCATATTTTAGTCATTGCCTTCCCGATTTAGTCTAAGTCTTAGTATAAATGACAAAAAACAAAAAAGGGCTTTGACGAAATATTTTAGTCATAGTCATGGTTGACGAAATTAACACTGCTGCGCTCTGTCAAAAAAGTATGTGAGAAAAGTCACTTAAAAAGCTTTATTTTGACTCACATGCCATAACTGAGCATTCTAGATCGATACACTTTTCACGGCAGTTTCAACCATATGGTTTTCACAACCGCTAGGTTCCCTCCTGTCCTATACTCAGTTTCACCATTCATTTTTCCCATTGAGTCTCAGATCTGGTCTTAACTCATCGCGAAATAGCACTCCGAAGGCGTCACCTATAATATGGCGGCTGTGTGTCCTAACTTAGTAGGAAAGTAACTTTGGTTTGACCTCCCACAGGTATGTTCCCGAGGTGCTGAAGGACGGTCTGGCCCACCAGGCCAACAACCCTGAGGTGGGAGTGGACATCACGCGGCCGGACACCTTCATCAGGCAGCACATCATGACCCTGAGGATGATGGCCAACAAGCTGAAGAACGCCTACAATGGCAATGACATCTACTTCCAGGACTCCAGTAAGCAAGCACGCGCTGAAATCATGACATTATGTAGTATGCTCCCTCCCCTCCCCTCCCCTCATCTGTCAAGTTAAAAGACACTAGTCTAGTCTCTAGTCTATGACATGGGTGATCCAAACTGAATCAGGAATCCTGCTAAATTCTTCTCTCTCTCTCTCGCTCTCTCTCTCTCTCTCTCTCTCTCTCTCTCTCTCTCTCTCTCTCTCTCTCTCCCTCCCTCTCCCTCCCTCTCTTTTTCTGTCTCTCTATCTCTCTCCCTGTCTCTCTCTCTTACACACACTCAAACTCACATTCTACCTCTCTCTCTCTCTCTCTTTCTCTCTCTCCCCCCTGTCTCTCTCTCCCTCCCTCTCTCCCCCTCTCTCTCCCCCTCTCTCTCTCTCTCTCTCCCTCCCTCCCTTTCGCCCTCCCTCTCTCTCTCTTTCTCTCTCTCCCTCCCCCTCCCCCCCCCCTCTCTCTCTCTCTCCCTCCCTCCATTCCCCCCCCTCCTCCCCCCTCCTCCCTCCCTCCCCCCTCCCTCCTCCCTTCCTCTCTCCCCCTCTCTCTCCCTCCCCCCCCCTCTCTGCTGCACAGGTGACGAGGGCAGTGGTGGCTCGGGCAGTGGGAGCGGCTGCCTGGAGCCGTGCGACGCAGAGGAAGAGGAGCCGGAGCCGGTGCAGACGGAGGCTCCGGAGGTGCAGGCGGACCGAGGAGGGGACCGCTCTTCCTCATCCTCCTCCTCCTCCTCCCCACACACACACTCCTCAGCCCTGCTGCACCTCCTCCTCCTCCTCTCCCTCTCAGCCCTCGCATTGCACAGCCACTGGAGATAATGATGGCAGAATGGAGAATGGCCCTCCCCCCTCACCGTACATGCACAAACACACACACACACACAGACACACACACACACACACACACACACACACACACACACATACACACACACACACATACACACACACACACACACACACATACACACACACACACACACACACACACACACACACACACTGACAGTGTATCTGCACATACAGTACGCATACAGTATTCACATACTACATGATAAGACTGCAGTTTTTCTATACTGTTTTTGTACGTAATCTGCTGATGAGACTTTTGCGTTTGGTCTTCTTGCCTGGACGATGTGTGTGTGAGATGTCGTCATGGAGTTGGCATTCCCAAAGTGTTCTACAGAGTCAGCCTTCTCCTAGCGGATCCGTCCTCGGCCGGCCCTGCAATGTGCCAGAGGTCCACTCATATTCGGTTTTTGTGTGTCACGATGTTTTGATGACCTGCTCATTTGATTTTTATCAGTAAGTAGGACTTTTATTTTGAATACAAGTGGTGAGACATGTTTTCTGAACACTGTGGCCATAGACCCAGTTGGCAACTCTGGGCCCGCCCATGAAATTGCTTGTTTTCCCCCACGTTGGCTAATCAATATGCCAAATGACTAGCAGTGATTGGCACCGGACAACCACGGGTGGAGCATTAGGAGGGGAAAACGATGCATGTTAATGGGCGGGCCAGAGGAGCCAACTGGGTGAATTTATGTGGGAGAGCTTTCTTGCAGCACCTATTTAGCGTTTATCCATCAGTCCTTTAAGCCCCACTACATCAGAGTCCTACCACTTGATTGGTGTATTGAATTACAGTATTACCACTTGAAGAGAATGTTCTTGGAGATCATAAAGAGTGATTTTTAATTTTTCTACAAAAAAAGAGATGTCACATTTTGAATATATGTAATGATATATATAAATGGGATTTTTTATAGAGTACCTTGTGCATCAAATGCTCTGAAAGTTAAGGATATACTATATAAATATGAAGTCAACAAATAGATTGAAATACCGATCCAGACGCCTGTTTTGTGTCCTGTGAGGAATTCCGTCAGTCTTTACTTCATTACTAACCGCCACATTGTTCTTCCCATGATTCTCTGCTTTCCTGGGGTGCATTCCTGAAAACCATAGTTGCTAACTACGTTAGCTACTTTGCTGTTTGCAGTGCAATTTAACATTGGCAACTATCCAAGTTGCTAACTGGCAAGCAAATATGCTTTCGAGAAAAGCACCCCTGGTCATCTGCTTGTTTGGCTGAGATGCTGTGACGTTCATGTGATGAACTGCTATCAAAGATGACTCGCATTGGGAGTCACTGATAACTCCGGCCACCCTGCTTGGTCTTGTGCATCACCAACCTCCATTCTCGACTCCCACTCCCACTTCCCTAGAACTACCCCCTGTCAGCAAACAGCAGCAGCGGTGTATGTTCAACTCGGCAAAGCCATGCCTTTCAAAAACGTCAAGCACTCGTGTAGCTCTACTGTTCTGATCCAAACTAATGTAAGCCACTCATATCGATCATCAGATTAGCAAATTAGCAACCACAATTAGCTGCTGACAACATCCAGTCATTATACAGACAGCAAAAAGTCTGAACTACTAACAGTATTGAAAGTCAGGTTAGATACCTGAATGAATATTTTCAGACAGTTATTTGGATTCCACATTAAAAGGAGCAATCGAAAAGCAGATATTGCAGTTGTCTCCATTTACACTTATTACTATAATCTATTGCTGAGATATCAGCTCTGACTCTGGATTTATAGTGCATGTGTGTGAGTGTTGTGTTAATTTCTTTATATGGGTGTGCGTGTGTGTGTGTGTCCGTGTGTGTGTGTGCGTTGAGCTTGTCTTTTGGTTGAACCCAGGAAGAGGGAGGAGAGGCAGTGAGCTGTATAGCGAGTGAGAGAGAGAGAGAGAGAGAGAGATAGAGAGAGAGAGAGCGAGAGAGAGAGAGAGAGAGAGAGCGAGAGCGAGTGAGAGAGAGAGCGAGAGCGAGTGAGAGCGAGAGCTGAGCTTTGTGAAGAAGGGGGGAGTGGAGGCAGAGCAGTGGCCAAAGCTTTATCTCTAAAGCCGCGCAAGCTTGCTGCCGCACTTAAGAAAGGCATGCTGAAAGGCGGCCACACTGGCCTGTGAAATGGGAATTTTGAAGAGGCAGAGAAGCATGAATGCACCAGTGAGGCCTTTCAGGCACGCAGCACAGGCAGGCAGGCAGGCGGGCGGAGCAGCTGAGTGTGACGGAGGGGACGGGGCCCCTGAAAAGCCCTGCCGTGGTGCTGGGGCATAGCAGCAGCAGCGGCAACCGGCCTTTCTGAATCAAAGCCCACTAACTCAACTGTCATGTCCACTTTTCCACACATCTTGTCCAAAGGTGTGCCCAATATATTCAACATGGGTCAGAGACTCTCGTATGCTGTTTTTTGGTCATCTATTTTGAGCTACACTCACTACATTTTTAAATTCTGTGTAGATTTTCTTAGCACTGTATGCCATAACAATCTATTTCATAAATTCAACACTTTGACATCATGAATATTGATCCTATCACTGTCTTTCTATTGGTATTTAATTGGTCACTTTGTAATACAAAGTAATATAATATTTAGATTTTAAAAATGTACGAGAATTGTTTTAAAAGCACAAGGAGTAGAACATCACCATTTTCTATTTGTAAAAAATATTTATGACAGAGAAAGGCAAAATGACAGTATTGAAATTCATGATGTGAATGTGAGGAATTTATGAGATTAAAAAAAGATTGCATGCAGTATTATCAAAATCACAACATACAGAATTTTTGAGTTCAATAAGTTCTGATTTTGTCATTGCTTTTGTTATGTGCACATATTACAGAATAGCGTCTTGATTTTTATAAAAATTGGGACTTGGGTCATTCAGTAACAATGATTAAATCAACATCCAAGTAAAGCCATCATAATGTTTATGTAAATTAATTTTATAGAACACAATACATGTTCACAGCAGCTTGGCTTTTTGTTAGTCATTAAGGATTATTTCATACATATCTGGTTCCAAAACAGCCATACTCTTCCATACAAAATGACTTCACATTACATTGCTGAAGGAAAGTCCCAATAGAACATTATTTCCTACTTGACACAAAGAAAGTACTAACAAAATATGCCTTACAATGTTTGTAAAACATTTAAAATTGTTTGCATTTTGGGTTTTGTAACTCAATTCCTTGCAAATAAATGTTTAAAAAATTGTGCCAGCTGCCTCGTCATTATTTTTCAGGCAAAATGTGTTGAATAATTTCAAAGAAAGTGCTTCTGGATGATATGCATTTTCAAGTATGCCAGAATAGATACATTTAATCACGTCTGTTTGTAAAGGAATCCCAGGAGGGACTTTCATTTCAGAGTTAGAAAGTGGTAAATTTCCAAGATCTGACTACACGATAAGTTCTTTGCTTGAGTCCTTGCCTGCACTGTGAAAATGAAAGGTTTGTCAAAACACCCACAATTGCCGCTGGGGGGGATTCCTTACGGTTCTCTGCTGAACTTATGAGTGATTGGAAGAACCTCAAGGTTTTCCAAAAAGCCTGTCTTTCTTTGAATTTCACTGTGGAAAAAACCCTGGGGTTCTTCCAGGAACTTTAAGGTTCTTCGTGGAATGTTTAGGTTCCACTTCGAACCCGATGAGGATTCTTTGAGGAATCTCCACATTTTTACACCGTACGTGATGTTGACAAACTGCCAGTCATGATGAGCCACCTGAATGCAGAAACTACAGTCTAGTACCACATAGTATTTGTTACCGGCTAATTATTGAATTAGGTTTGTTCATCAGTGCAGGTGAATTAGTAAAAAAAAACAAAATCATCTGGTTAACCAGTCCGGAAGCTCCAGGTAAGTTGGGATATCTGGTTCTAGGCTGTAGCTTGTGAGTCCAGGTGAGCCACCACCGCCACCGCCAGGGCGGTTATTAACGGCATGTTGTTGTTGTTGCTGCTCCTGTGTTCTTCCTCCTCTTCCCGTCCACCTCCACAGCTGGCTTCATGGCATGTTCCCCTCCTGGGTGTACCTGCGGGGGGTGTACTCGGCCTTGATGAGGGGCTCGAAGCCTCTCTTCCTCCTCTGCTGGATGTAGAGCACGGCCAGGAAGAGCAGCAGCAGCAGCCCCAGGAAGACGCCGCCCAGGGCCGAGCCCAGCACCACCACGGGCCTGCTCTCCTCAAGCTCTGAACACAGGAAACACACACACACACACACACACACACACACACACACACACACACACACACACACACACACACACACACAGACATACACGCGCACACACACACACAACAGACATTTTACTAAAACTTAATCACATGATAGTTTATTTCTCGTTTTGTTTGTTTGTTTTGTTTTGTTTGTTTTGTTATGACAGTTAATTTATCAACTTGTGCAACAGGTTGCTTGTACTGTATGTGTTATTCCGCGTATGTGTGCTTACTCATAAAGCTAAGGGGTCCATTTCCTATTCTGTACACGTAAGACTTGCATAGCCATTCAATAGCTTTGAAAGTTTCATGTACCGATATGTACTGTATGTGTCATTCCATGCCAACTGAACAAATCCCCACACACTTGCGTCATTTAACTAGGGTTGCCACATTTCAGTGCTAAACAATCGGGACACATTGATGGGCGAGCACAAATCATTAATGATATGTGTTTATTTCAATGGGGTAATATAGAGCCGTGCATTTTTTTTAAAAACGGACAGTCCAGGAAATTACCTGGACAGACCATTAAAAAACGGGACAATCCAGGAAAAGCCTGGACGTGTGGCAGCACTACATTTAACTGAAGTTGTATCCCTACCAAGTTACAGACCATCACAGTCAAGGCCATACAGACAACAGTTGTACGATATGCATGTAGAAGGCTCAAATTTGGGATGCTGGTACATGAATAGGTCTTTTTCATATGGATTATTTAAAGGTACAGTCTTCCCTTTTTTGATTTTCACATATCTGTAGTATTTCCAAGCATTATTCATGAATGTGCATGAATCATTTTCTTCTAAGTGTTTTCAGTGCTTAGATTTATTGGTATCAGAATTATTAGCATAGCTTAGCATAATCACTGTAAGTAAATAGGATCATTGGCATTAGGCCACAAGTGATCACAGGACGGGATTAAATAGTTGTTTTGCACTCTGGTGAATTTTACATTCCTTTTTAAAGTAGTTTATAATAAGTACATTTGATGTTGTTTTGTTTGGTCCCACAGACTTGCATTGCTACGCTTAATTTGGCTATACTGCTAAACTAGGCAATGCAAACACATAGATGAAAAATCCTATGGGTTCTCATATTTTACTGGGACTTAGTAACTACATATGAGGACTTTCTTGAAATGAAGTGGACTATTCCCTTAAGACGCGGCTTTATACATTTGTTGTTACCAGTATGGTAATGACCAAGTCGTGGTGCATTACTAAAGGGCCTGTGTCGTGTCATAGTATTGTAGTGCTATGGTAGTTAGATTTCAATGGCTATTACAGCGTGCCACTGGAGGTACGGCGCGCATTAAGGGGCTACAGGGAAATTGTCACAAAAGAGTCCCTATATTTCAGGGGACCCAGAGAAGGTGGAGTCTGTTGTAAATGTAGCTGCCTTCAATATAGGACATAGTACAGCCCTTGGAGGAGTTTTATGGCCCTTGTGGGAATTTGAAGTGGCCCCTCGAATGAAAAAGGTTCCCCACCCCTGATGTAAACCTACCCTCTAGCTCCACTGCGTAGGAGTAGCCCAGATCAGTGGAGGCCACGTAGATCTCCTCGTTGGTGACTGGGGGGAAGAAGGGCACCATGTTGTACTGCCTGTTGTGGCCGATGGGGGCCATCTCGTCCGGGAAGGTGGCGTTCCCGGGGAACCTCTTCATCCACTGGTCAAATATGGCATCAGTGAAGGCATGCAGCAGCTGCGGAGTACACAGTCACGTAAAGATGACACTTATTTTGTGAATGTTTTATTATTAGTAGTAGTAGTAGTGTTAGTAGTAGAATAATAATAATAATAATTATCATTATTTATTATTTCATACAAGTAAGACATATTTTACATAAAGTGTGCTAAAGACATAACCGTACCCAGGGCAAAAATACTCAGGAGAAAGAGGGAATGGAGACTGGACCCAATGGACACACACTAAACACCGAGACGAACACACACCGACACGAGAGAAAAACAAAGGACCACCAGGAGTGCACTGCACATAAAGATTAGGCCAATGAATAAGTAGGATAGGATTATGCGTACTTTCGGTTAAAGTCTTAACATACTGTCCTACTAAACTACCAATGTGTGTTGTTGTAACATAAATATCAGCCTGTGCTTGTTCATGCCGGATGGTGGCTGACTAAAAAGAGTCACCTTTGTCAGTTCAGTTTGTCAGTAATTAGTCTCAGGCCAATGTGGCCCAACTGGCAGTATGCCTGGCAGTGTGCCGCATGCCACCTGTTTTGTACAGTACGCTGGTGTTTATAGGAGCAGAGTACAGTGTGAACTGTTTCAGTTGAGAGGAGAGGAGTGGCAATGTAGTATGTTGGTGTTTGTAGGGTCTGGGAAGAGAGTGAGCTGTTTCAGTTAAGAGGAGAGAAAATGTGGGTAGAACTGAATGAGCATTCTAATGTAAGATGAGGGTCCTAGCTTTTATAAAGGGCTCAGGCATTCAGCAACCGCTTTTTACAGGTGCCTTAGGCTTAAATGCATTAAGAGGAGAGGAGAGCCAGTATAGTATGTTGGTGTTTATAATGTTTATAGGGTTGGTGTTTACAGTGTTTATAGGGTGAGTACAGTGAAGTGCCTCAGCTGAGAGAAGAGTGCCAGCGGAATATTTGGGGTACGAGTAGAGTGTGAAGTACTTCAGTTAAGAGGAGAGGAGTGTCAGTGTAGTATGTTGGTGTTTATAGGAAAGTGTGAGCTGAGTGAGTAGAGTGTGAGCTCCCTCAGCTGTGAGAAGTGGGGGGCAGTACTGTACCAGGAGGATGGGGTCGTTAGCAGAGTGGGGGCCACTATACTGTACCAGGAAGATGGGGTCGTTAGCGGAGTGGGGGCCACTATACTGTACCAGGAAGATGGGGTCGTTAGCAGGGGGGGGCGCACTATGTACTGTACCAGGAAGATGGGGTCGTTAGCGGCGGCGTGGGCCAGCTCGTTGGTACCGCTAAGGAAGCTGTGGACCAGATTGTGCAGGTTGGCCACCGAGCTGTCCAGCTCTCCGTCAGGCATGTCATAGCCCTCCAGTGCATTCCTTTAACAAGCAGAGGGGAGAACAGAGCAGAGGAGAGCAGAGCAGAGGAGATTATCCATGCGGGTGAACATTCCAACAAAAGGGAACACAGCACAGGACAGGACACAGGACAGGGCAGACGTGTTCCGTTGTGCAGAGGCGGACTTTCCATTAGGCAAACCTAGGCTATTGCCCAGGGCCCCGGACAAATTTGTCCTCCAGAGGGGCCCCAACTGTCAGACCAGTTGCAGTAAACACACATAAAAGTAGGCTTTGTCACTTATGCAAAGTAATCGAAGATTCTGTATATATGTATGTACTGTATATATAAACACTTAAATAGCACCAAAACACAGCAGTTTTATGTCTAGTGTATAATGACTTCTTAGGGCCCCATGTTGATATTTTTCCCCTAGGGCCCCAAAATGATTAAATCTGTCTCTGTCGTTGTGTAACTCATATCACACCACCAGAGATGTATGCCACCACGTGAGGTGGAGGAGCTGAGGGGGTGGGGGGTCGGTATGGGTAGCTGCGGTGGGGGTCTGGTCGGGGGTGGGGGGGGGGTTGGGTGGCAGGGTGAATGGTGAACGGGATGGAGGATGGATTATCTTAGTTTTATTATTATATTTGGTTTATTGTGACAGGGAGCATGTACAAAGTTCATTAGTTTACAAAAGTAAAAAGTTGATTTATACCAGATTATAGCTAAAACTAAGTTCGTTTGCGTAATGTCACTGGGTAGTCAGGTGAGGGAACTGAAATAGAATACAATAACATACAAGCAGATAATCAAGCACATAATGCATACACTCACATGTACACACACACACACACACACACACACACACACACACACACACACACACACACACACACACACACACACACACATACAAACAGGGAGTGAGTGAGAGAGAGAGAGACAGAGTGAGAGAGAGAGAGAGAGAGTGTGTGTGTGTGTGTGTGTCACCTGAAGCTGAAGGTGGAGTTGGTGAAGTAGGGTGGGCTGTCGAAGTCCCTGATGCGCAGGCAGCTCCTGACGTCCGTCATGGTGGGCAGTGACATGTTCCTGCGCTGCATCATCCCCCTCCGCAGCGGACCCTCCATGCTGCCGTTACACAGCGTCACCAGCTGGTTGTACTCATCCAGGCTGCAGCACCAAGGGACACATACGCACGCACACACGCACGCACGCACACACACACACACACACGCACGCACACACACACACACACACACACACACACACGCACGCACGTGCACACACACACACACACACACACACACACACACAGGGGCTTAATCGACTGTACTGTACTGTTACCACACAGCTGGGCAAGCTACTGTAGATTGCTCTAACTATTTAAAAACATGTGTATGTGAATGTATTTATAGATTTCTGCATGTAGCCGGTGGTACACATCCAGGCTGGAGCACCAAGGACACACAGGGGCTTAATCTACTGTTAGAAGCACTCTTACATATGTAATTACAACACGTATGGTATGATATTACATGGTTTCAACTTTGTAATATCATCAATTATAGTAGTAGTGTTACAATGGGTTCTCACGCAGACCCTTCGTGCATATCCGCTCAACTTATCCATCTGCGTGAGAACCAGGGGTGCATTTCTCGAAACCGAAGTTGCTTACTACATTAGCTACTTTGTTGTTTTCAATGCATTTTCCCATTGGCAACTACCGAAGTTGCTGACAGGCTAACAACTTCTCTTTTGAGAAATGCACCCCAGGTTAGTGTTACAATTACATCTGTAAGAGTAGTTCTACTTTATACAACTCTGCTTGTGCTGTACTGCTGCTAGCACACAACTAAGCAAGGTAGATTGATCTAGCTAAAAAATATTAAAGTGAATATTAATATTTGAAATTTTAAAAACAAAAAAAAATGTATATGAAAATGCATTTATAAATTGCTGCATGTATTTGCATTTCGTGCATGGAGAGTTTACATTCATGTATAGAAAGGTTACATTTATTTGACAAAAATCCAATAACATTATAGAGAGCTGAAAATACCGGTATACACATAAAAGGTAAAGCATTGATGCTAAACTGGGTCACCTTGTACACTATGAACGTTTTAGCTCAGTGATTAAAAGGTGCTTCTAATGGCATTATGTTGCCAACTTGTCCTCTATATAGGACATCTTGTTGGCCACCGATGAAATATGACATGACAAGAAAAGCGTTTAGCTTTTTGCAGTCATGTGCATCCACTTTTACCGTCCACATGGAACCAGTTTTTTTTCATCTACTAAATATCACATTGTGTGTCAAAATGTGTCTCAAAATGTCACATGTCACAAACACATTTCAACATGTATATGACCCTCATACAGACCTTTTGCAGACCACTGCAAATGTCATGTTTTTTTTTCATCGATATGCATCAAGTCCTCAGTAGTTACAGACCTGATTCAGACTACTTCCCATTTACCAAATCTGGGGTGCGTTTCTCGAAACCATAGTTGCCAACTATGTTGGCTACTTTGTAGTTTCCAATGCAATTTCCCATTGGAAACTACCCAAGTTGATAGCAGGCTAACAACTACACTTTTGAGAAACGCACCCCTGGCAGGTCTTGTTCATCATAAGACCCTCAATGCAGACCACTCCCCACTTGTGTAGCCTACGTACTGTAGCAAGCCCCCCATTGTTCATCTAACATGCATGTGACCATGAAGCAGACCCCTCCCTCCCATTGTTCATATACATGCATGACATGAGGGCCTTTACAGACCTGTTACAGACCACTCCCCACTTAGCGAAACATGAGGCCCTCCCCTCATACAGACCTGTTACAGACCACTCCCCACTTAGCGAAACATGAGGCCCTTTACAGACCTGTTACAGACCACTCCCCACTTAGCGAAACATGAGGCCCCTCATACAGACCTGTTACAGACCACTCCCCACTTAGCGAAACATGAGGCCCTCCCCTCATACAGACCTGTTACAGACCACTCCCCACTTAGCGAAACATGAGGCCCTCCCCTCATACAGACCTGTTACAGACCACTCCCCACTTAGCGAAACATGAGGCCCTCCCCTCATACAGACCTGTTACAGACCACTCCCCACTTAGCGAAACATGAGGCCCTCCCCTCATACAGACCTGTTACAGACCACTCCCCACTTAGCGAAACATGAGGCCCTCCCCTCATACAGACCTGTTGCAGACCACTCCCCACTTAGCGAAATATGAGGCCCCTCATACAGACCTGTTACAGACCACTCCCCACTTAGCAAAACATGAGGCCCTCCCCTCATACAGACCTGTTACAGACCACTCCCCACTTAGCGAATCTGGAGCTGTTGCTAATGCGCGAGGGGTCGATGGGGTCAGGGGCCCCCAGCATGGAGTTGGTGCAGATGTCACACTCATTCCTCCCAGTGGCAAAGTTCCAGTAGGGAACGGCAAAGTTTTCATTCCCGGACAATTTCTGAAGAACGAAAAGGAGGGGGGATGGGGTGGGAGTCGGAGGATTATTCCTTGTTGCCAAAACAGCAATCCACATGACCAACAGTGAAGAAAAGTAGTACCAGTAATAACATCACATGGATAACATGATTTATGAGGAAAGATAGAGGGGGTTTGAAATAAGTTGGGTTGGTTTTTTTGTGTAACGTTTTAGTGCGTAATCCTAGGGCTGCAAGTCAAAAACATATCTGCCATTATTAAATTTTTCTATAATCTGCCATAATTACATTTTACTTTAATCATGGAAAATGGAACTGTTTACACCAAGGACAACAGCACAGCAAACATTCTAAAAAATATACCATATTCTTTTCAATGTATTTTTGACGCAACTTGACTTAATGTAATATAAGCAAATCCAGTGTACAGTAGGCTAATAAACGACATCTGAGGAGTATTTATATATGATGACGTTCTCTGGGTTGAAAGCAGTGTTGCCAGATTGGGCGGTTACCCGCCCTGTTGGGCAATTTTGGATGGCCGTCTGCGGGTAAAAATGGGAAAAATTTGCCATTTGGCTTTTTTCTGCAGTTTTGGACCCATAGAAATCAATGCAATTTGCTTAAATTGGGCGGAATTTATCATATTTTGGCGGTTTTTGAGAACCTTTTGGGCGGGATTTGATTAGACACATCTGCCAACACTTTGAAAGTGAAGAGACCAAGCGCTTACCTGCAGCTCTCTCTCCAGGCTGAGAAGGTGGTACCGGTGCCAGGTGATGAAGGCAGGCCCCTTGTGGGAGAAGTCAATGGCTTTGAATGGGCGACCTGGGCCTGCAGGAGGAAAGGGTACATACAGTATAGAACTAAGCGATCATCCTCTTTGTTTGGGCATAAATAGGCTACCGATTTTTATGCCAGTTGGTTTTGTTATGAAACACTCACACACAATACATTAGAATACAATTTCACAACAAAATATGTCGGCTCACCCAAGGGCTATATCTACAAAACGGATTTTTCCATTCAGCTGCCTTGTCTGATGTATAAGACTATAATAGGCTTACTTCTTATTGTATAAAAAAGCTCATGTTAACACTTTAGAATAACTACCCAAAAAAGCTTTATAAACACTTTATTAATATTTAATAATAGTCAACGTTTAACAAAAGCATTTACAAATGTTTGTATATGAGTAAGAACCAAACTACGACTGCACAGTGGAGTGGGAATCAACTTCTACTGTGTGAGTTTTATTCGAGTTTCATGCCTTCTGGTCTTTGGAGGAGAAACTTCCAGGACCCATGCGACTGTGATGTGTCCTCAGTGTGAACATAGTAGCCCATTTCTTGCCCATTCATAAACATTTGTAAACATTTTCTTGATATTTGGTTCATTATTTATGAAGTGCTTATAAAGGTAAGTAAACTGGTCCACTTCGAAAAGACTAGGCCACGGATGACTGGAGCACTTGCACACTTTTTAGTTATTTTATTGTAGCGCAAAACATAGAGACTGACGTTTCGACGCAGTGCTTATAAAGCTCTTTATACGTAGTTATTTTAAAGTGTTACCAAACGTATTTACCTAGAAGTGTGTCTCTGACGGAGTAGTAATGCTGCCAGACAAAGTAGTCGTAGATGGAGATGTTGGAGAACTGCGGCTGGGTGCCGTTGGGGCCGAGCAGGCCGAGCCAGTGCTGGGTGGCGATGACGTAGGTGGGGTGGGTGGCGGTCTTGGAGCGGTCCAGCACGCTCAGGAACTCCTCCAGTTCGGCGGCCGACAGAGTTTTGATGTCCTTACGCACCACCGGGGCCTTCCTCTGGTCGCAGTTAGGGCCCGTCCAACCAAACTTACACTCCCCACAGTCAGGCCCACCAAAGTTACCTGTGGCGGGATGCATTTTTATTACTTTTTATTCTTCTACTACAGCCTAAGATTCCATGCTCTATAAGTCTACATAATCGTATAACTTCTGCTTTAAGCTCGGTATTATGATAAAAACTGAACAGTGACCGTTTATTATTAGAGAGAGGCACCTGTCCAGTAAAATGTTTATCGAAAGGTTTTACATTCGTACCCATTACACAGCGACTAATAAAAAAAAAATATAAAAAAATAATTGAAACTGACATTGACATGCTGTGTACACATACTAAAATTAGTAGAGGGCGAAAAACAAAATCCTTCAGATGTGCTAGAGCAGTGTTTCTCAACAGGGGTGCCGGGGCACCCTGGGGTGCCGCGGGCCCCCTTCAGGGGTGCCGCGGAAACGTGACTGATATATAAAATTATGTAATATAATACATATTTGTCTAAATTGATAAGTTAATGCTAGTCAGTGGAATCTTTCATCTGCCATTTACACACAATAAAGTAAATATAGGTCGCCCCAGTCAGCTGCAACTTCGAACATAGGTCGTGTGACGTTTCCAAATATGTTACTTTTCTAAGCTTGTGTGGTACCGGATGCTTGTTGGTTTGGGGTGCCTTGAATTTTTTAATGAATTGAAAGGGTGCCTCGCCTTAAAAAAGGTTGAGAAACACTGTGCCAGAGGAGGCCCAGCTGTGGCTCAAACGACTGGGCACTCCACAGCTACACCGGCGACCCGGGTTCGATCACATCCCCCCTCGTCTCTCTCTCCCCACTTGCCTACTGTCTCACTCAACTGTCCTATCATGAATAAAGGCAATAAAAGCCACAAAAAACACCCACTAAAAACCAAAGTACTGAAAACTCACCAAAGCACCTGCAGGTGCGATTGAAGAACTTCCTGGGCCATCCCTCCCTGTCGTCCACGTTCCTCAGCCTGTAAGGGCCTCCCCAGGGCTTGTTATCCACTCGCACATCGCTGCAGTTCCCTCGTCCGGATAAAACCCCACACAAGTTGGCCGGATCGGTGCCCAGCGGCGGGCAGCACATCTTGGAGACGACCCCCTGTACGGTGGCGCACACTCTGGGGAACTGAGCATCCACCACCGGAGCCAGCCAGTAACACCCCACCACCAACAGCAGACCCAGTAGCTGAACACCCCTCATCATCGCTCTGGTCTTCTTCTGCGACCCACTCCGGTCCCTCCTTTCAGCAGAAAATCAACTGGCCAAACCCTTGTGGTGGTGGCCGACACTGGCTCATCAGCAGCTCCAGACAGATGGAGTGTGTGTAGCTCCAGTCCTCCACAGTGATGGGAGAGATGTCTTCTGCCTTCCAGAGTCCAGGGAGAGAGAGAGAGAAAGAGAGGGAGGATGGGGGTGGGAGTGGGGGTTACTTGTGTCTTACGTCTGAGCCCTAAGGTTCCCAACGGCTACTTAATACCCACAAGTTTTTTTATGCTCTTGACTTGCGAGCTGCTTCTAGGGATTAAGCCCAGTGGTCTCTGGTCTCATGCTGGTCACCTGACAGCACAGAGCTGCGTGCCCGGCCCGGAAAAGGGCGCCCGAAGGGAAAAACACACACTGCACTGCCTTTTACGCCTGACAACATCAGAACCTTCTCACGTGGCGGTGTTTCATGCTTGACATCAGCCATTAGAAGAGAGTGGAGTAGATACACACAGAGGAGATGGAGTAGATACACACAAATGTTCACCAACTTAAGAAATCAAAATATGTGATCAAGACAAAACATACATAATTGTAAAGATGTTAGTTAACAGTTGTTTTCTAATTAATCATTTATTAATGGATTGAAGATTTATTTATTCATTCATTCATATGGCTGTTTTTTGGCTCATTCAATTATTGCACCTTTACAATAAGTGCCTTTGCAATCTTTATATTCTATTTTTCACTTTGACCTTGATTTGTTCTTGAATACAGTGCCATGAGAAAGTTTGGGCGCCCTTTTGGAAAATCATTACATCGGTTTATTTCTCATTGAACTTTTAAAGTAGCAACTTCATTTTAACATATGTTAAACTGAAGGGACAGAGAAACATTTCAGCAGTGGAAGAATTTTCATAGGTGTTACAGAAAGAATTGTACGTGGATTTTAACAAAAATAGGCGGGTGCATAAATATGGGCACCCAAAAGAAGGTATACCATTAATATGAAGAAGAGCTCACCTTTGCAGCACAAACTGGTTTTACTGACTTTGGAATCCCTTCAGTCACCAAGACAGACATGATTGGTCATTAAAATGTTATTTATCATACAAAATAGCAGACGAGGCCTGTCCTAAGTTCTGTCTTGGAGAGTGGAATATGGTGGGCTCTGAACAAACTGTAGTTTGTAAAAAATAGTTAAAAGGGCATGGCTAAAGGATGGTAAGAATGGCAACAGGCACACTACAGAACACCTCCATAGAATTACAAGATCATAGCTGCTGATAGTGCAGACTTAGACATGGGTCCTTCCACATATACTTTTCACAAGGCAAAAGCTCATTGGATGGGTGATGCATAAAAATGCTTTCCTGTGTATCCATCAGAAATAAGTTGTTAAACTTATGCAGAAAGCTGATCTGGACAAGCTAAAAGCATTTTGGGAAATCATAGTGTGGTCAGATGAGGCTGAGTTACAAGTATTTGACCTTAACAATGGTAGGTGGATATGGCAAAAAAAATGCACCCATCAATTCTATGACCTCTGGTCTAAAACACACCCAGGTCTGCATGGATAGTATACACACTGTAAAACGTATTACAGTTAAGGGCCTCACTAATTCTTTTCAAATAGCATATTTTTCAAAAGAATGTTCAAGTGTTAGTCATGAAATTAGAGCTGAGCAGAGTTTGGACTTTCCAGCAGGACACAGTTTGCACGGCACTGATCAAAATTCAACAATGAGTTAATGCGAAAGAAGTACACTGTATTGAAATGGTCATACCAATCTTGAGATATCACTATCATTGAAAAATAATGAATTTATTTGAACCAGGTTGTCTAAAGAAGACAGATGATTAACCTGACTGAATTAGAGGGGTTCTGTATAGAATAATTGGCAACTATTCAGTAACACCAGGCAGTTGGAACTTGTCTTATTGTATAGCAAGTATTCAAAGGCCATTAGATCAGCAAAGGTGAGCTCTACTTCATATTAATGGTATACCTTCTTTGGGGTGCCCATACTTATGCACACGCATATTTTTGTTTAAATCCACATAAAATTCTTTCTATAACACCTATGAAAATTCTTCCACTGCTGAAATGTTTCTCTTTCCCTACAGTTTAACAGATGTTAAAAGGAAGTTGCTACCTTAAAAGCTCAACGAGAAATAAACCGATGTAATGATTTTCCAAAAGGGTGCCCAAACTTTCTCATGGCACTGTAATTGCAGTTGACATTCAGACTAATGTAAGTTACATGTTGATGTAAGTTAATGTAAGTAATGTAATTTACATCTGTTAATATCTTCTTTTTGACTTCATACCAAGCTGGTGTTATGTCGAAATGTAATACTAAAGACTATGTCTAATGTCCCAGTAACTAGATAGTGGTACTATAGTAAAGCCTCTTCAACAACAAATACAGCATTTTCCTCGAAGAACAGCGTGTGAGGTTATATATGTATATACAGCAAAGAGCAATGATAAAGTAGTAATAACCAACGTGACAACCATAGGTTCAGTGGTAGAATAGTAAATGATTGTTTTACAGTATGTCTGAGGTAGATCCACGTCATCTGCTGGAGTCGGAGGGCCTCAGGCTGTTCAGGCTGTGTGATAAGTGTTTAGAGTGTACTAGGAATCCTCCATGTGACTGATGGGGTCAGTAGGCTCAAGCACTCTCACGCTCACACTCGCACTGCACTCTGTACAGAGTTTTACAACACAGCTTTTTATTCACAATGGTATCATTTTTGCTTCCTTAACAGTAAGTTAGTTCTTGGATGTACTAATGCAATTCACAGCTGTGAATAACAACAACAAACTTTGAATATGTTACACCCCAAGTCTTTCTGCCTTCTTTTTGTGGAGTCCCCGCAATTGAATTTCTGGTCACTGGGGGCGTCTAGATATATATGCCAGCAATGGTGAAGAATCTTTTTTAAAAGTTCTGGTTCCGGTTCCTGATCCGGATCACTACCAGAATTTAATCACTTATTCCTTGGGTCATTACTAACTACTCCACAAAGTTTCGTCCAAATCAGTTGATTAATAGTTTTTCAGTTATCCTGCTGACAGAATCTTTTAAAAAGTCCACTTGTTCCTTGAGTCATTATCAACAACTCCACAAAGTTTCGTCCAAATCCGTTGATTAGTTTTTGCGTTATGCTGCTGACAAACAAACAGACAGACAAACGAACAAAGAGACAAACCAACGCGACCGAAAACATTTCCTCCTTGGCGGAGGTAAAAACATTACCTCCTTGGCAGAGGTAATAATAATAATACAATAGCAATAATCGAACAATAATAGTACTCATTATCATCATCATCATCATCATCATCATCATCATCATCATCATCATCATCTTGCCATTATTATTGTTGTTAATTGCTGTTGTCATTATTATTGTCCTGTTATATCATATGATTTATATATGCATGAGTGACCTGGGGCAGCGTAGAGCATGTGCACCTCCTGATGTCAGCTGATGTGAGTTCTTATGTTCCATGAGTCCTCCTGTGTGGCCTCGTTCCTCCGTCCTGCTGATGGGTCATGTGCGCTGCGGTCACTCGCTGTCTCACAGACAGATTGACTGCAAACAGGGCTGGACTGGGGGAGGAATAGGGCCCGGGCCCTTTTGGATTAAATGGGCCCCCCATAGTAAGCGGTGCAGCAGAACTGACTCACTGGTGGGCCCCGCACCCTTTTTTTACATTTCTGAAAATAGGGGCCCTCAAGGGTGCGGGGCCCACCGGGGAATGCCCGCTATGCCATATGGCCAGTCTAGTCCTGACAGCAAATCCACATAGCGCACTGCAGTACAGAGCATGACTATCATTGCACTTAACACCCTACCATTACAATAATACAATGTTCTTGTTAAATAACCATATGAAAAACATTTCTGCTTTCGATTCCAGTGGGTTGTGATTGTGTTGCAAATTTGTTGAATTTAGGCAGTGGTAGACTGTAGGAACAATCAGGACTCTAAATTAACTTTTTTGCTCACCAGCCAAAATGGCTAGTAGATTTTAAACTTAGTAGTCAAATACACACTAATTAATGGGTCATAGTGGCTATTATATAAGTTTGTCAGCATTTGGCTGGTTGGCTGGTGTTCATTTTGTTTTGTTTTTTATTTTTTTTTCGAATTTATTTGATAGGACAGTGTGAGAGGTGGACAGGAAGCGAATTGGGAGAGAGACGGGGAGGGGTTGGCAAAGGACCCGGGCCGGGAATCGAACCCGGGTCAGTCGCATGGCAGGCGAGTGCCCTACCGGTTGGCCACAGCAGGGCCGGCTGGTGTTACGTAATTTAGAGCACTGGTAACAACTACTCTTGCAGGTTGCTAAAAAAAAGTAATATTATTATCATATACTGTAAAGGTCATTTTAACCACATATGAAAAATAATTAGTTTCCAGACACTTATCTTACTTATCCTCACAGATTTGACACTTTCATACATACATGCAGTTGTGTAGTCTACGTAGAACGCGGGTATACGGAGTATACCCACTTCTAAATTTCAGGGATTTCAGTATGCCCACTTCAAATTGATTGACCCATTGTTTTGAATAGCACAAATATATACAGTATACCCACTACAAAAAATGCTCAAATATACAGTATACCCACTTCAAAAAAGTAGACTACACCGCTGCATACATGTGCACACAAACACACACAGCTGTGTTCCAAATACAACTGGGATTCATTGAGCTGTATGTCTGCGTGCAAGCCTGCATGCATGTATGAAAGTGTGAAATCCATGAAGCAAAAAAATCGCCTGAAAACAACATGTTTAACTTGTAATGCGTAATGTAATGCGTAATGTTTAACGTGTAATGCGTGGTTAAATATGATTATCTTTAAAATACTTTGAAATTACCATAAACATTACAACCGTATTAGCGATCTGTAAAGTGTTAGGCTTACCATTTATAGGTTAATGTTTTAAAACTGAAAACAAAGATGTCCGTTGGACTCTCGGTTAGCACTAAACTGAACTTCAGGTGATTAAGTCCAAAGAATTTGTGGGGATGCTGCCAACTTTGAGAAACAATGGCGCCCTTAATTGGTCTTTTTTCTTAATCTTGTTACAAATAATGAGGGGGAAAACCCAACACGCTGTTTCCCTGGTAGCCAACATTTGTAGACATAGAACAGCTGTTTCTGTACAGTACACAAAGCAGAGTATTGTGTTCATTTAATGAGATTTAATGAGTCTGATTGTTGAAATGAGGCACACAATATTAAAGTTGCAAAACTTTTATGTCAACAGCTATTTAAATGGAAAAGGCCTCATTTTGAATAGTTTTGAAACGTGTATGCTGTCGGTCTGTGTTTATTTTTCTCTAATATTTTTCTTTATCTCAGAAGCAGGACATTGTGCATGTGAAGCAGAGAGGTTTGGATGGTAATATACACATCCATGTTCTTTCCTGACTCACCACACGATGGAGATAGAGAGTAAACTGTAAAAAATTTCAGCTGCCTCAGATTTCCAAGTTAATTTAAATCCTTATTGTAAGTTGTGTGAAGCTGCGAAATGCAGCTTTGGGTTCAAACAGCACACGCATATCCTTTTGCTTTCACTTTCACTTTCACACAGCTTAAAATAAAGACTTAAATGAACTTGGAATTCTGAGGCAGCTGGTAAACTTAAAATTTCAAGTTAAACCATGCTGTTGCCATTGCAGTGTATAAGAGAATAAATTAACTGTATAAGTTATCATGACTTATCACTGATATCATTTTTTACTCTATTTAGACACAGAGGAAGAGAACCAAATCAGGTGGCCTGACAATATGGCCCACCTGTCAAGCTGAGCTCCAAAACACTACTGGGGCGAGGGCACCGGAACGAGTTTTAAAGTGGTGGCGCTATATTAGGGACTTTTATGCCTTTATTTGACATGACAGTCGAAGATGGCGACAGGAAGTGAATGGGACAGAGAGACAGGGGAGGATCGGGAAATTGCCCTGGCTAGACTCGAACCGGGGTCCCTGTGGGTGGGCATGCAAGGCCCAATGTGGGTCGTTTAGCGCGCAGCACCACAGCCAAACGCCCCCCCCCCCCATGCACCATTGCATCCCCCTTTGTGGCACCTATGTCTTGGGGTGAAGGTTAGGATTAGGTTAAACCTTAGGCTTAGGGTTATGTTAACAGGATACATGGTGACCCATTTTGTACAAAGCAGCCCATTTCGACAGAACACTAGACTGTACCCCTGAAATGTAGCTGTATGCTGTATTTGTATGGAACTGTTTGTTCTCAGGCTGTGAGTCAAAAGGCTGAAGAGAACGAAAATAAAAACATGGGAAGGGAAGACTAAACATTGGAGTTGAAATGCTTGTGAAGCTGGATCATTTTGTCAAAGTCAATCTCAGATTAATTAGATGTTTTTTTTCCTCTGGTATACCTTGTTTCATGTCTTCATTCAGCCCAGTTTGAACTACAGGGAGAACTCTTTGCCATAAGCACAATTCAATTTTCCACTATTGGAAAAAACAGTTCTTCTTACGTCGTTATTCATTACCATTAACAAATGAAAATGCTGCTTTTCAGCCACTGGATTTTACTTATTTATTTTTTTTCAGTGAATTGAATTATGCTCTGTTGATTGTGTCTCAATACAAAGCTCATTTTTATGTCTCCTCTCACTTTGGAGTGAGTGAGTGAGTGAGTGAGTGAGCGAGGGCTTGTGTTGGGTCTGGATGTATTTGAGTGCTGTTAATTTCTGAGCTGCTAATTGCCTCTGCGGGGGATTGCCTTGGCTTGTGGAGCGCTCACGCTCGCTCTCCCCCTCCCGACAACCCCCCCCTCACCCCGCCTTTGTCTGCAGACAATATTGGCCGGTCCACTGAAGGGCCCTTAGCCGCCGCGCAAGTGGAGGCCCCATTGTTTCACACAAATGGAAAGTTCCCCGGCGAATGGCCCCGCGCGACAGACAGACACACGCAACGCAGCAAGGAAAGTGTTTTAGGCCGGGGCTTTGAAGTGCTCCGCATGCAGAGTTTCTTCTTAATAGCATTTCATCAAAAGGGGACATAGTCAATGAACGAAGGTGATGCTTAATATGTGAAATGATCAGGTTATTATTATGTTGATGGCAAAATGCATCCATTCTTTTAATAGCCGTATGAATGGAGGCCCGGCGTGCTTGTTGCACTCGGAAAACAATATGCTGAGTGTAATGTGTCAGGGGTTGGGAGAAAAGAGCCTTTTCAGGAGGACATGGAGAGTCCCTCAGCTTTTTGTTTCAGCCTGGAGCTGGAATATGGAAAGACTAAAAGGATCCACCCAGACAGACAGAACCGCTCCGCTCCGCTCCGCTCCTCCAGGCATATCGATCGATGGATGGAGCACCAGCACCACGCCTCCATTGTGCTACAGCAACACTAATGGCTGCTTTGGACATGCCTGCTTGTCTTGATGTACATGGCAGCATGGACAATACTGCAGGCTACTGTATGTGAGTAAGCCTTGTGTGCATATACAGTAACTAGAAGGGTTGTCTGTGTATTGTACAATTGAGCTGTGTCGTGCCTATTCGAATAGCAAAAAGTGGCGGCGGAGTCGTGCTTTGTTGAGCTGTAGGCCTAGCAGAAAAAAGGCAGTGGAAAAGAGGCATAGAGTCTATGTCTATGTCTATACCTAAAGTATATCTATGTCTGCATGGGAAAGTAAAAAACTTAATTTAAATTCTTTGTATGACCAGTGCATGTAAAGAAATCGACAATAAAGCCCACTTGACTTGACTATTTCAGGTGTCTCTTCTTAGGAGGACACTTGTCTCAAATGGTATGTATGGATGTAACAGTTTTCTACTGAAATAGCAGACCTTACTTTTTTCAAATGTGGGATTTGGACAGCATTAAACCTATATTTTTACCAGTACTGTGCACCATCTGTAAATTTGATACCCGTACTGCGCACCTGTGTGGACCCGACTACTTTCACCCATGCTGACACAAGTGAACCACCTGTGTCAAGAGCACCCCACCTGGGACAGCATCCCCTGTGGCCTTATCCCTCTTTGGATCAAGCTTTCAAATGTAGTTCAACTTTCCACAGGCTTTCCACAGCCTACCCATATTCAGCAGTACTCACGTGTGATGTGTAGAGGGCAGTGTTGCTTTGAGAATGACTTGCCTGCCTGTAGTGAGTGAGCTCACAGAAGAAGGCAAAATGATCTCGTATTGATTT